>NC_135560.1:0-300000 GCF_964340395.1 Glandiceps talaboti | reverse complement strand
TTGATTCATTCCTTTCAGGATGGAACTCAAGGTCACGGAAGATGACACGAACACAGATGGCAGATGAACACCAGACAGCCAATCAAGAAGTGGAAGAAGTAAGTGAAGATTTTGGAATTGTATAATTACTGAGAATGGTCATTAAATTTTGTTGCCCAATATTTATTCCCATCTGCAATGGAAAGTATAAGTTATCAAAAAGTTTTTTTTGTCAGTACTAATGACACGACAAGTAATGACAACCTTATGTCACAAGTAGATTGTAGCAGAATGAAGAAATATTTTGGAGATGAACAGAATTGTATTATCCGTGGTAATATCTTTTCAAAAAGGTTAAATTGAGTAGTGGCAACTTTAAGAGTAAATATTAGAATCTAAATAACTGTTATTTCATTCCATCAATAAGTTTATGCTGTATTGTTTGATTCATTCCTTTCAGGATGGAACTCAAGGTCACGGAAGATGACACGAACACAGATGGCAGATGAACACCAGACAGCCAATCAAGAAGTGGATGAAGTAAGTGAAGATTTTGGAATTGTATAATTACTGAGAATGGTCATTAAATTTTGTTGCCCAATATTTATTCCCATCTGCAATGGAAAGTATAAGTTATCAAAAAGTTCTTTTGTCAGTACTAAGCACACGACAAGTAATGACTACCTTATGTCACAAGTAGATTGTAGCAGAATGAAGAAATATTTTGGAGATGAACAGAATTATATTATCCGTGGTAATATCTTTTCAAAAAGGTTCAAGTGAGTAGTGGCAACTTTAAGAGTAAATATTAGAATCTAAATAACTGTTATTTCATTCCATCAATAAGTTTATACTGTATTGTTTGATTCATTCCTTTCAGGATGGAACTCAAGGTCACGGAAGACGACACGAACACAGATGGCAGATGAACACCAGACAGCCAATCAAGAAGTGGAAGAAGTAAGTGAAGATTTTGGAATTGTATAATTACTGAGAATGGTCATTAAATTTTGTTGCCCAATATTTATTCCCATCTGCAATGGAAAGTATAAGTTATCAAAAAGTTCTTTTGTCAGTACTAAGCACACGACAAGTAATGACAACCTTATGTCACAAGTAGATTGTAGCAGAATGAAGAAATATTTTGGAGATGAACAGAATTGTATTATCCGTGGTAATATCTTTTCAAAAAGGTTCAAGTGAGTAGTGGCAACTTGTAAGAGTAAATATTAGAATCTAACTAACTGTTATTTCATTCCATCAATAAGTTTATACTGTATTGTTTGATTCATTCCTTTCAGGATGGAACTCAAGGTCACGGAAGATGACACGAACACAGATGGCAGATGAACACAAGACAGCCAATGAAGAAGTGGAAGAAGTAAGTGAAGATTTTGGAATTGTATAATTACTGAGAATGGTCATTAAATTTTGTTGCCCAATATTTATTCCCATCTGCAATGGAAAGTATAAGTTATCTAAATGTTTTTTTGTCAGTACTAAGCACACAAGTAATGACAACCTTATGTCACAAGTAGATTGTAGCAGAATGAAGAAATATTTTGGAGATGAACAGAATTGTATTATCCGTGGTAATATCTTTTCAAAAAGGTTAAATTGAGTAGTGGCAACTTTAAGAGTAAATATTAGAATCTAAATAACTGTTATTTCATTCCATCAATAAGTTTATACTGTATTGTTTGATTCATTCCTTTCATGATGGAACTCAAGGTCACGGAAGATGACGCGAACACAGATGGCAGATGAACACCAGACAGCCAATCAAGAAGTGGAAGAAGTAAGTGAAGATTTTGGAATTGTATAATTACTGAGAATGGTCATTAAATTTTGTTGCCCAATATTTCTTCCCATCTGCAATGGAAAGTATAAGTTATCAAAAAGTTTTTTTTTGTCAGTACTAATGACACGACAAGTAATGACAACCTTATGTCACAAGTAGATTGAAGCAGAATAAAGAAATATTTTGGAGATGAACAGAATTATATTATCCGTCGTTATATCTTTTCAAAAAGGTTAAATTGAGTAGTGGCAACTTTAAGAGTAAATATTAGAATCTAAATAACTGTTATTTCATTCCATCAATAAGTTTATACTGCATTGTTTGATTCATTCCTTTCAGGATGGAACTCAAGGTCACGGAAGATGACACGAACACAGATGGCAGATGAACACCAGACAGCCAATCAAGAAGTGGAAGAAGTAAGTGAAGATTTTGGAATTGTATAATTACTGAGAATGGTCATTAAATTTTGTTGCCCAATATTTATTCCCATCTGCAATGGAAAGTATAAGTTATCAAAAAGTTTTTTTGTCAGTACTAATGACACGACAAGTAATGACAACCTTATGTCACAAGTAGATTGTAGCAGAATGAAGAAATATTTTGGAGATGAACAGAATTGTATTATCCGTGGTAATATCTTTTCAAAAAGGTTAAATTGAGTAGTGGCAACTTTAAGAGTAAATATTAGAATCTAAATAACTGTTATTTCATTCCATCAATAAGTTTATGCTGTATTGTTTGATTCATTCCTTTCAGGATGGAACTCAAGGTCACGGAAGATGACACGAACACAGATGGCAGATGAACACCAGACAGCCAATCAAGAAGTGGATGAAGTAAGTGAAGATTTTGGAATTGTATAATTACTGAGAATGGTCATTAAATTTTGTTGCCCAATATTTATTCCCATCTGCAATGGAAAGTATAAGTTATCAAAAAGTTCTTTTGTCAGTACTAAGCACACGACAAGTAATGACAACCTTATGTCACAAGTAGATTGTAGCAGAATGAAGAAATATTTTGGAGATGAACAGAATTGTATTATCCGTGGTAATATCTTTTCAAAAAGGTTCAAGTGAGTAGTGGCAACTTGTAAGAGTAAATATTAGAATACTGCTATTTCATTCCATCAATAAGTTTATACTGTATTGTTTGATTCATTCCTTTCAGGATGGAACTCAAGGTCACGGAAGATGACACGAACACAGATGGTAGATGAACACCAGACAGCCAATCAAGAAGTGGAAGAAGTAAGTGAAGATTTTGGAATTGTATAATTACTGAGAATGGTCATTAAATTTTGTTGCCCAATATTTCTTCCCATCTGCAATGGAAAGTATAAGTTATCAAAAAGTTTTTTTTTGTCAGTACTAATGACACGACAAGTAATGACAACCTTATGTCACAAGTAGATTGAAGCAGAATAAAGAAATATTTTGGAGATGAACAGAATTATATTATCCGTCGTTATATCTTTTCAAAAAGGTTAAATTGAGTAGTGGCAACTTTAAGAGTAAATATTAGAATCTAAATAACTGTTATTTCATTCCATCAATAAGTTTATACTGCATTGTTTGATTCATTCCTTTCAGGATGGAACTCAAGGTCACGGAAGATGACACGAACACAGATGGCAGATGAACACCAGACAGCCAATCAAGAAGTGGAAGAAGTAAGTGAAGATTTTGGAATTGTATAATTACTGAGAATGGTCATTAAATTTTGTTGCCCAATATTTATTCCCATCTGCAATGGAAAGTATAAGTTATCAAAAAGTTTTTTTTGTCAGTACTAATGACACGACAAGTAATGACAACCTTATGTCACAAGTAGATTGTAGCAGAATGAAGAAATATTTTGGAGATGAACAGAATTGTATTATCCGTGGTAATATCTTTTCAAAAAGGTTAAATTGAGTAGTGGCAACTTTAAGAGTAAATATTAGAATCTAAATAACTGTTATTTCATTCCATCAATAAGTTTATGCTGTATTGTTTGATTCATTCCTTTCAGGATGGAACTCAAGGTCACGGAAGATGACACGAACACAGATGGCAGATGAACACCAGACAGCCAATCAAGAAGTGGATGAAGTAAGTGAAGATTTTGGAATTGTATAATTACTGAGAATGGTCATTAAATTTTGTTGCCCAATATTTATTCCCATCTGCAATGGAAAGTATAAGTTATCAAAAAGTTCTTTTGTCAGTACTAAGCACACGACAAGTAATGACTACCTTATGTCACAAGTAGATTGTAGCAGAATGAAGAAATATTTTGGAGATGAACAGAATTATATTATCCGTGGTAATATCTTTTCAAAAAGGTTCAAGTGAGTAGTGGCAACTTTAAGAGTAAATATTAGAATCTAAATAACTGTTATTTCATTCCATCAATAAGTTTATACTGTATTGTTTGATTCATTCCTTTCAGGATGGAACTCAAGGTCACGGAAGACGACACGAACACAGATGGCAGATGAACACCAGACAGCCAATCAAGAAGTGGAAGAAGTAAGTGAAGATTTTGGAATTGTATAATTACTGAGAATGGTCATTAAATTTTGTTGCCCAATATTTATTCCCATCTGCAATGGAAAGTATAAGTTATCAAAAAGTTCTTTTGTCAGTACTAAGCACACGACAAGTAATGACAACCTTATGTCACAAGTAGATTGTAGCAGAATGAAGAAATATTTTGGAGATGAACAGAATTGTATTATCCGTGGTAATATCTTTTCAAAAAGGTTCAAGTGAGTAGTGGCAACTTGTAAGAGTAAATATTAGAATCTAACTAACTGTTATTTCATTCCATCAATAAGTTTATACTGTATTGTTTGATTCATTCCTTTCAGGATGGAACTCAAGGTCACGGAAGATGACACGAACACAGATGGCAGATGAACACAAGACAGCCAATGAAGAAGTGGAAGAAGTAAGTGAAGATTTTGGAATTGTATAATTACTGAGAATGGTCATTAAATTTTGTTGCCCAATATTTATTCCCATCTGCAATGGAAAGTATAAGTTATCTAAATGTTTTTTTGTCAGTACTAAGCACACAAGTAATGACAACCTTATGTCACAAGTAGATTGTAGCAGAATGAAGAAATATTTTGGAGATGAACAGAATTGTATTATCCGTGGTAATATCTTTTCAAAAAGGTTAAATTGAGTAGTGGCAACTTTAAGAGTAAATATTAGAATCTAAATAACTGTTATTTCATTCCATCAATAAGTTTATACTGTATTGTTTGATTCATTCCTTTCATGATGGAACTCAAGGTCACGGAAGATGACGCGAACACAGATGGCAGATGAACACCAGACAGCCAATCAAGAAGTGGAAGAAGTAAGTGAAGATTTTGGAATTGTATAATTACTGAGAATGGTCATTAAATTTTGTTGCCCAATATTTCTTCCCATCTGCAATGGAAAGTATAAGTTATCAAAAAGTTTTTTTTTGTCAGTACTAATGACACGACAAGTAATGACAACCTTATGTCACAAGTAGATTGAAGCAGAATAAAGAAATATTTTGGAGATGAACAGAATTATATTATCCGTCGTTATATCTTTTCAAAAAGGTTAAATTGAGTAGTGGCAACTTTAAGAGTAAATATTAGAATCTAAATAACTGTTATTTCATTCCATCAATAAGTTTATACTGCATTGTTTGATTCATTCCTTTCAGGATGGAACTCAAGGTCACGGAAGATGACACGAACACAGATGGCAGATGAACACCAGACAGCCAATCAAGAAGTGGAAGAAGTAAGTGAAGATTTTGGAATTGTATAATTACTGAGAATGGTCATTAAATTTTGTTGCCCAATATTTATTCCCATCTGCAATGGAAAGTATAAGTTATCAAAAAGTTTTTTTGTCAGTACTAATGACACGACAAGTAATGACAACCTTATGTCACAAGTAGATTGTAGCAGAATGAAGAAATATTTTGGAGATGAACAGAATTGTATTATCCGTGGTAATATCTTTTCAAAAAGGTTAAATTGAGTAGTGGCAACTTTAAGAGTAAATATTAGAATCTAAATAACTGTTATTTCATTCCATCAATAAGTTTATGCTGTATTGTTTGATTCATTCCTTTCAGGATGGAACTCAAGGTCACGGAAGATGACACGAACACAGATGGCAGATGAACACCAGACAGCCAATCAAGAAGTGGATGAAGTAAGTGAAGATTTTGGAATTGTATAATTACTGAGAATGGTCATTAAATTTTGTTGCCCAATATTTATTCCCATCTGCAATGGAAAGTATAAGTTATCAAAAAGTTCTTTTGTCAGTACTAAGCACACGACAAGTAATGACAACCTTATGTCACAAGTAGATTGTAGCAGAATGAAGAAATATTTTGGAGATGAACAGAATTGTATTATCCGTGGTAATATCTTTTCAAAAAGGTTCAAGTGAGTAGTGGCAACTTGTAAGAGTAAATATTAGAATACTGCTATTTCATTCCATCAATAAGTTTATACTGTATTGTTTGATTCATTCCTTTCAGGATGGAACTCAAGGTCACGGAAGATGACACGAACACAGATGGCAGATGAACACAAGACAGCCAATGAAGAAGTGGAAGAAGTAAGTGAAGATTTTGGAATTGTATAATTACTGAGAATGGTCATTAAATTTTGTTGCCCAATATTTCTTCCCATCTGCAATGGAAAGTATAAGTTATCAAAAAGTTCTTTTGTCAGTACTAAGCACACGACAAGTAATGACAACCTTATGTCACAAGTAGATTGTAGTAGAATGAAGAAATATTTTGGAGATGAACAGAATTGTATTATCCGTGGTAATATCTTTTCAAAAAGGTTAAATTGAGTAGTGGCAACTTTAAGAGTAAATATTAGAATCTAAATAACTTATTTCATTCCATCAATAAGTTTATACTGTATTGTTTGATTCATTCCTTTCAGGATGGAACTCAAGGTCACGGAAGATGACGCGAACACAGATGGTAGATGAACACCAGACAGCCAATCAAGAAGTGGAAGAAGTAAGTGAAGATTTTGGAATTGTATAATTACTGAGAATGGTCATTAAATTTTGTTGCCCAATATTTCTTCCCATCTGCAATGGAAAGTATAAGTTATCAAAAAGTTCTTTTGTCAGTACTAAGCACACGACAAGTAATGACAACCTTATGTCACAAGTAGATTGAAGCAGAATAAAGAAATATTTTGGAGATGAACAGAATTATATTATCCGTCGTTATATCTTTTCAAAAAGGTTAAATTGAGTAGTGGCAACTTTAAGAGTAAATATTAGAATCTAAATAACTGTTATTTCATTCCATCAATAAGTTTATACTGCATTGTTTGATTCATTCCTTTCAGGATGGAACTCAAGGTCACGGAAGATGACACGAACACAGATGGCAGATGAACACCAGACAGCCAATCAAGAAGTGGAAGAAGTAAGTGAAGATTTTGGAATTGTATAATTACTGAGAATGGTCATTAAATTTTGTTGCCCAATATTTATTCCCATCTGCAATGGAAAGTATAAGTTATCAAAAAGTTTTTTTTGTCAGTACTAATGACACGACAAGTAATGACAACCTTATGTCACAAGTAGATTGTAGCAGAATGAAGAAATATTTTGGAGATGAACAGAATTGTATTATCCGTGGTAATATCTTTTCAAAAAGGTTAAATTGAGTAGTGGCAACTTTAAGAGTAAATATTAGAATCTAAATAACTGTTATTTCATTCCATCAATAAGTTTATGCTGTATTGTTTGATTCATTCCTTTCAGGATGGAACTCAAGGTCACGGAAGATGACACGAACACAGATGGCAGATGAACACCAGACAGCCAATCAAGAAGTGGAAGAAGTAAGTGAAGATTTTGGAATTGTATAATTACTGAGAATGGTCATTAAATTTTGTTGCCCAATATTTATTCCCATCTGCAATGGAAAGTATAAGTTATCAAAAAGTTCTTTTGTCAGTACTAAGCACACGACAAGTAATGACTACCTTATGTCACAAGTAGATTGTAGCAGAATGAAGAAATATTTTGGAGATGAACAGAATTATATTATCCGTGGTAATATCTTTTCAAAAAGGTTCAAGTGAGTAGTGGCAACTTTAAGAGTAAATATTAGAATCTAAATAACTGTTATTTCATTCCATCAATAAGTTTATACTGTATTGTTTGATTCATTCCTTTCAGGATGGAACTCAAGGTCACGGAAGATGACACGAACACAGATGGCAGATGAACACCAGACAGCCAATCAAGAAGTGGAAGAAGTAAGTGAAGATTTTGGAATTGTATAATTACTGAGAATGGTCATTAAATTTTGTTGCCCAATATTTATTCCCATCTGCAATGGAAAGTATAAGTTATCAAAAAGTTCTTTTGTCAGTACTAAGCACACGACAAGTAATGACAACCTTATGTCACAAGTAGATTGTAGCAGAATGAAGAAATATTTTGGAGATGAACAGAATTGTATTATCCGTGGTAATATCTTTTCAAAAAGGTTCAAGTGAGTAGTGGCAACTTGTAAGAGTAAATATTAGAATACTGCTATTTCATTCCATCAATAAGTTTATACTGTATTGTTTGATTCATTCCTTTCAGGATGGAACTCAAGGTCACGGAAGATGACACGAACACAGATGGCAGATGAACACAAGACAGCCAATGAAGAAGTGGAAGAAGTAAGTGAAGATTTTGGAATTGTATAATTACTGAGAATGGTCATTAAATTTTGTTGCCCAATATTTATTCCCATCTGCAATGGAAAGTATAAGTTATCTAAATGTTTTTTGTCAGTACTAAGCACACAAGTAATGACAACCTTATGTCACAAGTAGATTGTAGTAGAATGAAGAAATATTTTGGAGATGAACAGAATTGTATTATCCGTGGTAATATCTTTTCAAAAAGGTTAAATTGAGTAGTGGCAACTTTAAGAGTAAATATTAGAATCTAAATAACTTATTTCATTCCATCAATAAGTTTATACTGTATTGTTTGATTCATTCCTTTCAGGATGGAACTCAAGGTCACGGAAGATGACGCGAACACAGATGGTAGATGAACACCAGACAGCCAATCAAGAAGTGGAAGAAGTAAGTGAAGATTTTGGAATTGTATAATTACTGAGAATGGTCATTAAATTTTGTTGCCCAATATTTCTTCCCATCTGCAATGGAAAGTATAAGTTATCAAAAAGTTCTTTTGTCAGTACTAAGCACACGACAAGTAATGACAACCTTATGTCACAAGTAGATTGAAGCAGAATAAAGAAATATTTTGGAGATGAACAGAATTATATTATCCGTCGTTATATCTTTTCAAAAAGGTTAAATTGAGTAGTGGCAACTTTAAGAGTAAATATTAGAATCTAAATAACTGTTATTTCATTCCATCAATAAGTTTATACTGCATTGTTTGATTCATTCCTTTCAGGATGGAACTCAAGGTCACGGAAGATGACACGAACACAGATGGCAGATGAACACCAGACAGCCAATCAAGAAGTGGAAGAAGTAAGTGAAGATTTTGGAATTGTATAATTACTGAGAATGGTCATTAAATTTTGTTGCCCAATATTTATTCCCATCTGCAATGGAAAGTATAAGTTATCAAAAAGTTTTTTTGTCAGTACTAATGACACGACAAGTAATGACAACCTTATGTCACAAGTAGATTGTAGCAGAATGAAGAAATATTTTAGAGATGAACAGAATTGTATTATCCGTGGTAATATCTTTTCAAAAAGGTTAAATTGAGTAGTGGCAACTTTAAGAGTAAATATTAGAATCTAAATAACTGTTATTTCATTCCATCAATAAGTTTATGCTGTATTGTTTGATTCATTCCTTTCAGGATGGAACTCAAGGTCACGGAAGATGACACGAACACAGATGGCAGATGAACACCAGACAGCCAATCAAGAAGTGGAAGAAGTAAGTGAAGATTTTGGAATTGTATAATTACTGAGAATGGTCATTAAATTTTGTTGCCCAATATTTATTCCCATCTGCAATGGAAAGTATAAGTTATCAAAAAGTTCTTTTGTCAGTACTAAGCACACGACAAGTAATGACTACCTTATGTCACAAGTAGATTGTAGCAGAATGAAGAAATATTTTGGAGATGAACAGAATTATATTATCCGTGGTAATATCTTTTCAAAAAGGTTCAAGTGAGTAGTGGCAACTTTAAGAGTAAATATTAGAATCTAAATAACTGTTATTTCATTCCATCAATAAGTTTATACTGTATTGTTTGATTCATTCCTTTCAGGATGGAACTCAAGGTCACGGAAGATGACACGAACACAGATGGCAGATGAACACCAGACAGCCAATCAAGAAGTGGAAGAAGTAAGTGAAGATTTTGGAATTGTATAATTACTGAGAATGGTCATTAAATTTTGTTGCCCAATATTTATTCCCATCTGCAATGGAAAGTATAAGTTATCAAAAAGTTCTTTTGTCAGTACTAAGCACACGACAAGTAATGACAACCTTATGTCACAAGTAGATTGTAGCAGAATGAAGAAATATTTTGGAGATGAACAGAATTGTATTATCCGTGGTAATATCTTTTCAAAAAGGTTCAAGTGAGTAGTGGCAACTTGTAAGAGTAAATATTAGAATACTGCTATTTCATTCCATCAATAAGTTTATACTGTATTGTTTGATTCATTCCTTTCAGGATGGAACTCAAGGTCACGGAAGATGACACGAACACAGATGGCAGATGAACACAAGACAGCCAATGAAGAAGTGGAAGAAGTAAGTGAAGATTTTGGAATTGTATAATTACTGAGAATGGTCATTAAATTTTGTTGCCCAATATTTCTTCCCATCTGCAATGGAAAGTATAAGTTATCTAAATGTTTTTTTGTCAGTACTAAGCACACAAGTAATGACAACCTTATGTCACAAGTAGATTGTAGCAGAATGAAGAAATATTTTGGAGATGAACAGAATTGTATTATCCGTGGTAATATCTTTTCAAAAAGGTTAAATTGAGTAGTGGCAACTTTAAGAGTAAATATTAGAATCTAAATAACTTATTTCATTCCATCAATAAGTTTATACTGTATTGTTTGATTCATTCCTTTCAGGATGGAACTCAAGGTCAAGGAAGATGACGCGAACACAGATGGTAGATGAACACCAGACAGCCAATCAAGAAGTGGAAGAAGTAAGTGAAGATTTTGGAATTGTATAATTACTGAGAATGGTCATTAAATTTTGTTGCCCAATATTTCTTCCCATCTGCAATGGAAAGTATAAGTTATCAAAAAGTTCTTTTGTCAGTACTAAGCACACGACAAGTAATGACAACCTTATGTCACAAGTAGATTGTAGCAGATTGAAGAAATATTTTGGAGATGAACAGAATTGTATTATCCGTGGTAATATCTTTTCAAAAAGGTTCAAGTGAGTAGTGGCAACTTGTAAGAGTAAATATTAGAATACTGCTATTTCATTCCATCAATAAGTTTATACTGTATTGTTTGATTCATTCCTTTCAGGATGGAACTCAAGGTCACGGAAGATGACACGAACACAGATGGCAGATGAACACAAGACAGCCAATGAAGAAGTGGAAGAAGTAAGTGAAGATTTTGGAATTGTATAATTACTGAGAATGGTCATTAAATTTTGTTGCCCAATATTTATTCCCATCTGCAATGGAAAGTATAAGTTATCAAAATGTTTTTTTTTGTCAGTACTAAGCACACGACAAGTAATGACAACCTTATGTCACAAGTAGATTGTAGCAGATTGAAGAAATATTTTGGAGATGAACAGAATTGTATTATCCGTGGTAATATCTTTTCAAAAAGGTTAAATTGAGTAGTGGCAACTTTAAGAGTAAATATTAGAATCTAAATAACTGTTATTTCATTCCATCAATAAGTTTATGCTGTATTGTTTGATTCATTCCTTTCAGGATGGAACTCAAGGTCACGGAAGATGACACGAACACAGATGGCAGATGAACACCAGACAGCCAATCAAGAAGTGGAAAAAGTAAGTGAAGATTTTGGAATTGTATAATTACTGAGAATGGTCATTAAATTTTGTTGCCCAATATTTCTTCCCATCTGCAATGGAAAGTATAAGTTATCAAAAAGTTTTTTTGTCAGTACTAAGCACACTACAAGTAATGACAACCTTATGTCACAAGTACATTGTAGCAGAATGAAGAAATATTTTGGAGATGAACATAATTGTATTATCCGTGGTAATATCTTTTCAAAAAGGTTAAATTGAGTAGTGGCAACTTTAAGAGTAAATATTAGAATCTAAATAACTGTTATTTCATTCCATCAATAAGTTTATACTGTACTGTTTGATTCATTCCTTTCAGGATGGAACTCAAGGTCACGGAAGATGACACGAACACAGATGGCAGATAAACACCAGACAGCCAATCAAGAAGAGGAAGAAGTAAGTGAAGATTTTGGAATTGTATAATTACTGAGAATGGTCATTACATTTTGTTGCCCAATATTTATTCCCATCTGCAATGGAAAGTATAAGTTATCAAAAAGTTCTTTTGTCAGTACTAAGCACACGACAAGTAATGACAACCTTATGTCACAAGTAGATTGTAGCAGAATGAAGAAATATTTTGGTGATGAACAGAATTGTATTATCCGTGGTAATATCTTTTCAAAAAGGTTAAATTGAGTAGTGGCAACTTTAAGAGTAAATATTAGAATCTAAATAACTGTTATTTCATTCCATCAATAAGTTTATACTGTATTGTTTGATTCATTCCTTTCAGGATGGAACTCAAGGTCACGGAAGATGACACGAACACAGATGGCAGATGAACACCAGACAGCCAATCAAGAAGTGGAAGAAGTAAGTGAAGATTTTGGAATTGTATAATTTCTGAGAATGGTCATTACATTTTGTTGCCCAATATTTATTCCCATCTGCAATGGAAAGTATAAGTTATCAAAAAGTTCTTTTGTCAGTACTAAGCACACGACAAGTAATGACAACCTTATGTCACAAGTAGATTGTAGCAGAATGAAGAAATATTTTGGTGATGAACAGAATTGTATTATCCGTGGTAATATCTTTTCAAAAAGGTTAAACTGAGTAGTGGCAAATTTAAGAGTAAGTATTAGAATCTAAATAACTGTTATTTCATTCCATCAATAAGTTTATACTGTATTGTTTGATTCATTCCTTTCAGGATGGAACTCAAGGTCACGGAAGATGACACGAACACAGATGGCAGATAAACACCAGACAGCCAATCAAGAAGAGGAAGAAGTAAGTGAAGATTTTGGAATTGTATAATTACTGAGAATGGTCATTACATTTTGTTGCCCAATATTTATTCCCATCTGCAATGGAAAGTATAAGTTATCAAAAAGTTCTTTTGTCAGTACTAAGCACACGACAAGTAATGACAACCTTATGTCACAAGTAGATTGTAGCAGAATGAAGAAATATTTTGGTGATGAACAGAATTGTATTATCCGTGGTAATATCTTTTCAAAAAGGTTAAATTGAGTAGTGGCAACTTTAAGAGTAAATATTAGAATCTAAATAACTGTTATTTCATTCCATCAATAAGTTTATACTGTATTGTTTGATTCATTCCTTTCAGGATGGAACTCAAGGTCATGGAAGATGACACGAACACAGATGGCAGATGAACACCAGACAGCCAATCAAGAAGTGGAAGAAGTAAGTGAAGGTTTTGGAATTGTATAATTACTGAGAATGGTCATTAAATTTTGTTGCCGAATATTTATTCCCATCTGCAATGGAAAGTATAAGTTATCAAAAAGTTCTTTTGTCAGTACTAAGCACACGACAAGTAATGACAACCTTATGTCACAAGTAGATTGTAGCAGAATGAAGAAATATTTTGGAGATGAACAGAATTATATTATCCGTCGTTATATCTTTTCAAAAAGGTTCAAGTGAGTAGTGGCAACTTGTAAGAGTAAATATTAGAATCTAAATAACTGTTATTTCATTCCATCAATAAGTTTATACTGTATTGTTTGATTCATTCCTTTCAGGATGGAACTCAAGGTCACGGAAGATGACACGAACACAGATGGCAGATGAACACCAGACAGCCAATCAAGAAGTGGAAGAAGTAAGTGAAGATTTTGGAATTGTATAATTACTGAGAATGGTCATTAAATTTTGTTGCCCAATATTTATTCCCATCTGCAATGGAAAGTATAAGTTATCAAAAAGTTCTTTTGTCAGTACTAAGCACACGACAAGTAATGACAACCTTATGTCACAAGTAGATTGTAGAAGAATGAAAAAATATTTTGGAGATGAACAGAATTGTATTATCCGTGGTAATATCTTTTCAAAAAGGTTCAAGTGAGTAGTGGCAACTTGTAAGAGTAAATATTAGAATACTGCTATTTCATTCCATCAATAAGTTTATACTGTATTGTTTGATTCATTCCTTTCAGGATGGAACTCAAGGTCACGGAAGATGACACGAACACAGATGGCAGATGAACACAAGACAGCCAATCAAGAAGTGGAAGAAGTAAGTGAAGATTTTGGAATTGTATAATTACTGAGAATGGTCATTAAATTTTGTTGCCCAGTATTTCTTCCCATCTGCAATGGAAAGTATAAGTTATCAAAAAGTTCTTTTGTCAGTACTAAGCACACGACAAGTAATGACAACCTTATGTCACAAGTAGATTGTAGCAGAATAAAGAAATATTTTGGAGATGAACCGAATTATATTATCCGTGGTAATATCTTTTCAAAAAGGTTAAATTGAGTAGTGGCAAATTTAAGAGTAAATATTAGAATCTCACTAACTGTTATTTCATTCCATCAATAAGTTTATACTGTATTGTTTGATTCATTCCTTTCAGGATGGAACTCAAGGTCACGGAAGATGACACGAACACAGATGGCAGATGAACACCAGACAGCCAATCAAGAAGTGGAAGAAGTAAGTGAAGATTTTTGGAATTGTATAATTACTGAGAATGGTCATTAAATTTTGTTGCCCAATATTTCTTACTATCTGCAATGGAAAGTATAAGTTATCAAAAAGTTCTTTTGTCAGTACTAAGCACACGACAAGTAATGACAACCTTATGTCACAAGTAGATTGTAGCAGAATGAAGAAATATTTTGGAGATGAACAGAATTGTATTATCCGTGGTAATATCTTTTCAAAAAAGTTAAATTGAGTAGTGGCAACTTTAAGAGTAAATATTAGAATACTGCTATTTCATTCCATCAATAAGTTTATACTGTATTGTTTGATTCATTCCTTTCAGGATGGAACTCAAGGTCACGGAAGATGACACGAACACAGATGGCAGATGAACACCAGACAGCCAATCAAGAAGTGGAAGAAGTAAGTGAAGATTTTGGAATTGTATAATTACTGAGAATGGTCATTAAATTTTGTTGCCCAATATTTCTTACTATCTGCAATGGAAAGTATAAGTTATCAAAAAGTTCTTTTGTCAGTACTAAGCACACGACAAGTAATGACAACCTTATGTCACAAGTAGATTGTAGCAGAATAAAGAAATATTTTGGAGATGAACCGAATTATATTATCCGTGGTAATATCTTTTCAAAAAGGTTAAATTGAGTAGTGGCAAATTTAAGAGTAAGTATTAGAATGTAAATAACTGTTATTTCATTCCATCAATAAGTTTATACTGTATTGTTTGATTCATTCCTTTCAGGATGGAACTCAAGGTCACGGAAGATGACACGAACACAGATGGCAGATAAACACCAGACAGCCAATCAAGAAGAGGAAGAAGTAAGTGAAGATTTTGGAATTGTATAATTACTGAGAATGGTCATTAAATTTTGTTGCCCAATATTTATTCCCATCTGCAATGGAAAGTATAAGTTATCAAAAAGTTCTTTTGTCAGTACTAAGCACACGACAAGTAATGACAACCTTATGTCACAAGTAGATTGTAGCAGAATGAAGAAATATTTTGGAGATGAACAGAATTGTATTATCCGTGGTAATATCTTTTCAAAAAGGTTAAATTGAGTAGTGGCAACTTTAAGAGTAAATATTAGAATCTAAATAACTGTTATTTCATTCCATCAATAAGTTTATACTGTATTGTTTGATTCATTCCTTTCAGGATGGAACTCAAGGTCACGGAAGATGACACGAACACAGATGGCAGATGAACACCAGACAGCCAATCAAGAAGTGGAAGAAGTAAGTGAAGATTTTGGAATTGTATAATTACTGAGAATGGTCATTAAATTTTGTTGCCCAATATTTCTTCCCATCTGCAATGGAAAGTATAAGTAATCAAAAAGTTCTTTTGTCAGTACTAAGCACACGACAAGTAATGACAACCTTATGTCACAAGTAGATTGTAGCAGAATGAAGAAATATTGGAGATGAACAGAATTATATTATCCGTGGTAATATTTTTTCAAAAAGGTTAAATTGAGTAGTGGCAACTTTAAGAGTAAATATTAAAATCTAACTAACTGTTATTTCATTCCATCAATAAGTTTATACTGTATTGTTTGATTCATTCCTTTCAGGATGGAACTCAAGGTCACGGAAGATGACACGAACACAGATGGCAGATGAACACCAGACAGCCAATCAAGAAGTGGAAGAAGTAAGTGAAGATTTTGGAATTGTATAATTACTGAGAATGGTCATTAAATTTTGTTGCCCAATATTTCTTACTATCTGCAATGGAAAGTATAAGTTATCAAAAAGTTCTTTTGTCAGTACTAAGCACACGACAAGTAATGACAACCTTATGTCACAAGTAGATTGTAGCAGAATGAAGAAATATTTTGGAGATGAACAGAATTGTATTAACCGTGGTAATATCTTTTCAAAAAGGTTAAATTGAGTAGTGGCAACTTTAAGAGTAAATATTAGAATCTAAATAACTGTTATTTCATTCCATCAATAAGTTTATACTGTATTGTTTGATTCATTCCTTTCAGGATGGAACTCAAGGTCACGGAAGATGACACGAACACAGATGGCAGATGAACACCAGACAGCCAATCAAGAAGTGGAAGAAGTAAGTGAAGATTTTGGAATTGTATAATTACTTAGAATGGTCATTAAATTTTGTTGCCCAATATTTCTTCCCATCTGCAATGGAAAGTATAAGTTATCTAAAAGTTCTTTTGTCAGTACTAACCACATGACAAGTAATGACAACCTTATGTCACAAGTAGATTGTAGCAGAATGAAGAAATATTTTGGAGATGAATAGAATTTTATTATTCGTGGTAATATCTTTTCAAAAAGGTTAAATTGAGTAGTAGCAACTTTAAGAGTAAATATTAGAATACTGTTATTTCATTCCATCAATAAGTTTATACTGTATTGTTTGATTCATTCCTTTCAGGATGGAACTCAAGGTCACGGAAGATGACACGAACACAGATGGGAGATGAACACCAGACAGCCAATCAAGAAGTGGAAGAAGTAAGTGAAGATTTTGGAATTGTATAATTACTGAGAATGGTCATTAAATTTTGTTGCCCAATATTTCTTACTATCTGCAATGGAAAGTATAAGTTATCAAAAAGTTCTTTTGTCAGTACTAAGCACACGACAAGTAATGACAACCTTATGTCACAAGTAGATTGTAGCAGAATGAAGAAATATTTTGGAGATGAACAGAATTGTATTAACCGTGGTAATATCTTTTCAAAAAGGTTAAATTGAGTAGTGGCAACTTTAAGTAAATATTAGAATCTAAATAACTGTTATTTCATTCCATCAATAAGTTTATACTGTATTGTTTGATTCATTCCTTTCAGGATGGAACTCAAGGTCACGGAAGATGACACGAACACAGATGGCAGATGAACACCAGACAGCCAATCAAGAAGTGGAAGAAGTAAGTGAAGATTTTGGAATTGTATAATTACTTAGAATGGTCATTAAATTTTGTTGCCCAATATTTCTTCCCATCTGCAATGGAAAGTATAAGTTATCTAAAAGTTCTTTTGTCAGTACTAACCACATGACAAGTAATGACAACCTTATGTCACAAGTAGATTGTAGCAGAATGAAGAAATATTTTGGAGATGAATAGAATTTTATTATTCGTGGTAATATCTTTTCAAAAAGGTTAAATTGAGTAGTAGCAACTTTAAGAGTAAATATTAGAATACTGTTATTTCATTCCATCAATAAGTTTATACTGTATTGTTTGATTCATTCCTTTCAGGATGGAACTCAAAGTCACGGAAGATGACACAAACACAGATGGTAGATGATCACCAGACAGCCAATCAAGAAGTGGAAGAAGTAAGTGAAGATTTTGGAATTGTATAATTACTGAGAATGGTCATTAAATTTTGTTGCCCAATATTTCTTCCCATCTGCAATGGAAAGTATAATTTATCTAAAAGTTCTTTTGTCATTACTAAGCACACGACAAGTAATGACAACCTTATGTCACAAGTAGATTATAGCAGAATGAAGAAATATTGGAGATGAACAGAATTGTATTATCCGTGGTAATATCTTTTCAAAAAGGTTAAAGTGAGTAGTTGCAACTTGTAAGAGCAAATATTAGAATGCTGTTATTTCATTCCATCAATAAGTTTATACTGTATTGTTTGATTCATTCCTTTCAGGATGGAACTCAAGGTCACGGAAGATGACACGAACACAGATGGCAGATGAACACCAGACAGCCAATCAAGAAGTGGAAGAAGTAAGTGAAGATTTTGGAATTGTATAATTACTGAGAATGGTCATTAAATTTTGTTGCCCAATATTTCTTACTATCTGCAATGGAAAGTATAAGTTATCAAAAAGTTCTTTTGTCAGTACTAAGCACACGACAAGTAATGACAACCTTATGTCACAAGTAGATTGTAGCAGAATGAAGAAATATTTTGGAGATGAACAGAATTGTATTAACCGTGGTAATATCTTTTCAAAAAGGTTAAATTGAGTAGTGGCAACTTTAAGAGTAAATATTAGAATCTAAATAACTGTTATTTCATTCCATCAATAAGTTTATACTGTATTGTTTGATTCATTCCTTTCAGGATGGAACTCAAGGTCACGGAAGATGACACGAACACAGATGGCAGATGAACACCAGACAGCCAATCAAGAAGTGGAAGAAGTAAGTGAAGATTTTGGAATTGTATAATTACTGAGAATGGTCATTAAATTTTGTTGCCCAATATTTCTTCCCATCTGCAATGGAAAGTATAAGTAATCAAAAAGTTCTTTTGTCAGTACTAAGCACACGACAAGTAATGACAACCTTATGTCACAAGTAGATTGTAGCAGAATGAAGAAATATTGGAGATGAACAGAATTATATTATCCGTGGTAATATTTTTTCAAAAAGGTTAAATTGAGTAGTGGCAACTTTAAGAGTAAATATTAAAATCTAACTAACTGTTATTTCATTCCATCAATAAGTTTATACTGTATTGTTTGATTCATTCCTTTCAGGATGGAACTCAAGGTCACGGAAGATGACACGAACACAGATGGCAGATGAACACCAGACAGCCAATCAAGAAGTGGAAGAAGTAAGTGAAGATTTTGGAATTGTATAATTACTGAGAATGGTCATTAAATTTTGTTGCCCAATATTTCTTACTATCTGCAATGGAAAGTATAAGTTATCAAAAAGTTCTTTTGTCAGTACTAAGCACACGACAAGTAATGACAACCTTATGTCACAAGTAGATTGTAGCAGAATGAAGAAATATTTTGGAGATGAACAGAATTGTATTAACCGTGGTAATATCTTTTCAAAAAGGTTAAATTGAGTAGTGGCAACTTTAAGAGTAAATATTAGAATCTAAATAACTGTTATTTCATTCCATCAATAAGTTTATACTGTATTGTTTGATTCATTCCTTTCAGGATGGAACTCAAGGTCACGGAAGATGACACGAACACAGATGGCAGATGAACACCAGACAGCCAATCAAGAAGTGGAAGAAGTAAGTGAAGATTTTGGAATTGTATAATTACTTAGAATGGTCATTAAATTTTGTTGCCCAATATTTCTTCCCATCTGCAATGGAAAGGATAAGTTATCTAAAAGTTCTTTTGTCAGTACTAACCACATGACAAGTAATGACAACCTTATGTCACAAGTAGATTGTAGCAGAATGAAGAAATATTTTGGAGATGAATAGAATTTTATTATTCGTGGTAATATCTTTTCAAAAAGGTTAAATTGAGTAGTAGCAACTTTAAGAGTAAATATTAGAATACTGTTATTTCATTCCATCAATAAGTTTATACTGTATTGTTTGATTCATTCCTTTCAGGATGGAACTCAAAGTCACGGAAGATGACACAAACACAGATGGTAGATGAACACCAGACAGCCAGTCAAGAAGTGGAAGAAGTAAGTGAAGATTTTGGAATTGTATAATTACTGAGAATGGTCATTAAATTTTGTTGCCCAATATTTCTTCCCATCTGCAATGGAAAGTATAAGTTATCTAAAAGTTCTTTTGTCATTACTAAGCACACGACAAGTAATGACAACCTTATGTCACAAGTAGATTGTAGCAGAATGAAGAAATATTTTAGAGATGAACAGAATTGTATTATCCGTGGTAATATCTTTTCAAAAAGGTTAAATTGAGTAGTGGCAACTTTAAGAGCAAATATTAGAATGCTGTTATTTCATTCCATCAATAAGTTTATACTGTATTGTTTGATTCATTCCTTTCAGGATGGAACTCAAGGTCACGGAAGATGACACGAACACAGATGGCAGATGAACACCAGACAGCCAATCAAGAAGTGGAAGAAGTAAGTGAAGATTTTGGAATTGTATAATTACTGAGAATGGTCATTAAATTTTGTTGCCCAATATTTATTCCCATCTGCAATGGAAAGTATAAGTTATCAAAAAGTTCTTTTGTCAGTACTAAGCACACGACAAGTAATGACTACCTTATGTCACAAGTAGATTGTAGCAGAATGAAGAAATATTTTGGAGATGAACAGAATTATATTATCCGTGGTAATATCTTTTCAAAAAGGTTCAAGTGAGTAGTGGCAACTTTAAGAGTAAATATTAGAATCTAAATAACTGTTATTTCATTCCATCAATAAGTTTATACTGTATTGTTTGATTCATTCCTTTCAGGATGGAACTCAAGGTCACGGAAGATGACACGAACACAGATGGCAGATGAACACCAGACAGCCAATCAAGAAGTGGAAGAAGTAAGTGAAGATTTTGGAATTGTATAATTACTGAGAATGGTCATTAAATTTTGTTGCCCAATATTTCTTACTATCTGCAATGGAAAGTATAAGTTATCAAAAAGTTCTTTTGTCAGTACTAAGCACACGACAAGTAATGACAACCTTATGTCACAAGTAGATTGTAGCAGAATGAAGAAATATTTTGGAGATGAACAGAATTGTATTAACCGTGGTAATATCTTTTCAAAAAGGTTAAATTGAGTAGTGGCAACTTTAAGAGTAAATATTAGAATCTAAATAACTGTTATTTCATTCCATCAATAAGTTTATACTGTATTGTTTGATTCATTCCTTTCAGGATGGAACTCAAAGTCACGGAAGATGACACAAACACAGATGGTAGATGAACACCAGACAGCCAATCAAGAAGTGGAAGAAGTAAGTGAAGATTTTGGAATTGTATAATTACTGAGAATGGTCATTAAATTTTGTTGCCCAATATTTCTTCCCATCTGCAATGGAAAGTATAAGTTATCTAAAAGTTCTTTTGTCATTACTAAGCACACGACAAGTAATGACAACCTTATGTCACAAGTAGATTATAGCAGAATGAAGAAATATTGGAGATGAACAGAATTGTATTATCCGTGGTAATATCTTTTCAAAAAGGTTAAAGTGAGTAGTTGCAACTTGTAAGAGCAAATATTAGAATGCTGTTATTTCATTCCATCAATAAGTTTATACTGTATTGTTTGATTCATTCCTTTCAGGATGGAACTCAAGGTCACGGAAGATGACACGAACACAGATGGCAGATGAACACCAGACAGCCAATCAAGAAGTGGAAGAAGTAAGTGAAGATTTTGGAATTGTATAATTACTGAGAATGGTCATTAAATTTTGTTGCCCAATATTTCTTACTATCTGCAATGGAAAGTATAAGTTATCAAAAAGTTCTTTTGTCAGTACTAAGCACACGACAAGTAATGACAACCTTATGTCACAAGTAGATTGTAGCAGAATGAAGAAATATTTTGGAGATGAACAGAATTGTATTAACCGTGGTAATATCTTTTCAAAAAGGTTAAATTGAGTAGTGGCAACTTTAAGAGTAAATATTAGAATCTAAATAACTGTTATTTCATTCCATCAATAAGTTTATACTGTATTGTTTGATTCATTCCTTTCAGGATGGAACTCAAGGTCACGGAAGATGACACGAACACAGATGGCAGATGAACACCAGACAGCCAATCAAGAAGTGGAAGAAGTAAGTGAAGATTTTGGAATTGTATAATTACTGAGAATGGTCATTAAATTTTTTTACCGAATATTTATTCCCATCTGCAATGGAAAGTATAAGTTATCTAAAAGTTCTTTTGTCAGTACTAAGCACACGACAAGTAATGACAACCTTATGTCACAAGTAGATTGTAGCAGAATGAAGACATATTTTGGAGATGAACAGAATTGCATTATCCGTGGTAATATCTTTTGAAAAAGGTTAAATTGAGTAGTGGCAACTTTAAGAGTAAATATTAGAATCTACTGTTATTTCATTCCATCAATAAGTTTATACTGTATTGTTTGAT
Source organism: Glandiceps talaboti (assembly GCF_964340395.1). Lineage (NCBI taxonomy): Eukaryota > Metazoa > Hemichordata > Enteropneusta > Spengelidae > Glandiceps > Glandiceps talaboti. Next base: position 277,417 of record NC_135560.1, on the reverse strand, counting down.
TCATTCCTTTCAGGATGGAACTCAAGGTCACGGAAGATGACACGAACACAGATGGCAGATGAACACCAGACAGCCAATCAAGAAGTGGAAGAAGTAAGTGAAGATTTTGGAATTGTATAATTACTGAGAATGGTCATTAAATTTTTTTACCGAATATTTATTCCCATCTGCAATGGAAAGTATAAGTTATCTAAAAGTTCTTTTGTCAGTACTAAGCACACGACAAGTAATGACAACCTTATGTCACAAGTAGATTGTAGCAGAATGAAGACATATTTTGGAGATGAACAGAATTGCATTATCCGTGGTAATATCTTTTGAAAAAGGTTAAATTGAGTAGTGGCAACTTTAAGAGTAAATATTAGAATTTACTGTTATTTCATTCCATCAATAAGTTTATACTGTATTGTTTGATTCATTCCTTTCAGGATGGAACTCAAGGTCACGGAAGATGACACGAACACAGATGGCAGATGAACACCAGACAGCCAATCAAGAAGTGGAAGAAGTAAGTGAAGATTTTGGAATTGTATAATTACTGAGAATGGTCATTAAATTTTGTTGCCCAATATTTCTTACTATCTGCAATGGAAAGTATAAGTTATCAAAAAGTTCTTTTGTCAGTACTAAGCACACGACAAGTAATGACAACCTTATGTCACAAGTAGATTGTAGCAGAATGAAGAAATATTTTGGAGATGAACAGAATTGTATTAACCGTGGTAATATCTTTTCAAAAAGGTTAAATTGAGTAGTGGCAACTTTAAGAGTAAATATTAGAATCTAAATAACTGTTATTTCATTCCATCAATAAGTTTATACTGTATTGTTTGATTCATTCCTTTCAGGATGGAACTCAAGGTCACGGAAGATGACACGAACACAGATGGCAGATGAACACCAGACAGCCAATCAAGAAGTGGAAGAAGTAAGTGAAGATTTTGGAATTGCAGAATTACTTAGAATGGTCATTAAATTTTGTTGCCCAATATTTCTTCCCATCTGCAATGGAAAGTATAAGTAATCAAAAAGTTCTTTTGTCAGTACTAAGCACACGACAAGTAATGACAACCTTATGTCACAAGTAGATTGTAGCAGAATGCAGAAATATTAGAGATGAACAGAATTGTATTATCCGTGGTAATATCTTTTCAAAAAAGTTAAATTGAGTAGTGGCAACTTTAAGAGTAAATATTAGAATCTAACTAACTCTTATTTCATTCCATCAATAAGTTTATACTGTATTGTTTGATTCATTCCTTTCAGGATGGAACTCAAGGTCACAGAAGATGACACGAACACAGATGGCAGATGAACACCAGACAGCCAATCAAGAAGTGGAAGAAGTAAGTGAAGATTTTGGAATTGTATAATTACTGAGAATGGTCATTAAATTTTGTTGCACAATATTTCTTCCCATCTGCAATGGAATGTATAAGTAATCAAAAAGTTCTTTTGTCAGTACTAAGCACACGACAAGTAATGACAACCTTATGTCACAAGTAGATTGTAGCAGAATGAAGAAATATTGGAGATGAACAGAATTATATTATCCGTGGTAATATCTTTTGAAAAAGGTTAAATTGAGTAGTGGCAACTTTAAGAGTAAATATTAGAATCTAACTAACTTATTTCATTCCATCAATAAGTTTATACTGTATTGTTTGATTCATTCCTTTCAGGATGGAACTCAAGGTCACGGAAGATGACACGAACACAGATGGCAGATGAAAACCAGACAGCCAATCAAGAAGTGGAAGAAGTAAGTGAAGATTTTGGAATTGTAGAATTACTGAGAATGGTCATTAAATTTTGTTGCCCAATATTTCTTACTATCTGCAATGGAAAGTATAAGTTATCAAAAAGTTCTTTTGTCAGTACTAAGCACACGACAAGTAATGACAACCTTATGTCACAAGTAGATTGTAGCAGAATGAAGAAATATTTTGGAGATGAACAGAATTGTATTAACCGTGGTAATATCTTTTCAAAAAGGTTAAATTGAGTAGTGGCAACTTTAAGAGTAAATATTAGAATCTAAATAACTGTTATTTCATTCCATCAATAAGTTTATACTGTATTGTTTGATTCATTCCTTTCAGGATGGAACTCAAGGTCACGGAAGATGACACGAACACAGATGGCAGATGAACACCAGACAGCCAATCAAGAAGTGGAAGAAGTAAGTGAAGATTTTGGAATTGTATAATTACTGAGAATGGTCGTTAAATTTTGTTGCCCAATAATTCTTCCCATCTGCAATGGAAAGTATAAGTTATCAAAAAGTTCTTTTGTCAGTACTAAGCACACGACAAGTAATGACAACCTTATGTCACGAGTAGATTGTAGCAGAATGAAGAAATATTGGAGATGAACAGAATTGTATTATCCGTGGTAATATCTTTTCAAAAAGGTTAAATTGAGTAGTGGCAACTTTAAGAGTAAATATTAGAATCTAAATAACTGTTATTTCATTCCATCAATAAGTTTATACTGTATTGTTTGATTCATTCCTTTCAGGATGGAACTCAAGGTCACGGAAGATGACACGAACACAGATGGCAGATGAACACCAGACAGCCAATCAAGAAGTGGAAGAAGTAAGTGAAGATTTTGGAATTGTATAATTACTGAGAATGGTCATTAAATTTTGTTGCCCAATATTTCTTCCCATCTGCAATGGAAAGTATAAGTAATCAAAAAGTTCTTTTGTCAGTACTAAGCACACGACAAGTAATGACAACCTTATGTCACAAGTAGATTGTAGCAGAATGAAGAAATATTGGAGATGAACAGAATTATATTATCCGTGGTAATATTTTTTCAAAAAGGTTAAATTGAGTAGTGGCAACTTTAAGAGTAAATATTAAAATCTAACTAACTGTTATTTCATTCCATCAATAAGTTTATACTGTATTGTTTGATTCATTCCTTTCAGGATGGAACTCAAGGTCACGGAAGATGACACGAACACAGATGGCAGATGAACACCAGACAGCCAATCAAGAAGTGGAAGAAGTAAGTGAAGATTTTGGAATTGTATAATTACTGAGAATGGTCATTAAATTTTGTTGCCCAATATTTCTTACTATCTGCAATGGAAAGTATAAGTTATCAAAAAGTTCTTTTGTCAGTACTAAGCACACGACAAGTAATGACAACCTTATGTCACAAGTAGATTGTAGCAGAATGAAGAAATATTTTGGAGATGAATAGAATTTTATTATTCGTGGTAATATCTTTTCAAAAAGGTTAAATTGAGTAGTAGCAACTTTAAGAGTAAATATTAGAATACTGTTATTTCATTCCATCAATAAGTTTATACTGTATTGTTTGATTCATTCCTTTCAGGATGGAACTCAAGGTCACGGAAGATGACACGAACACAGATGGGAGATGAACACCAGACAGCCAATCAAGAAGTGGAAGAAGTAAGTGAAGATTTTGGAATTGTATAATTACTGAGAATGGTCGTTAAATTTTGTTGCCCAATATTTCTTACTATCTGCAATGGAAAGTATAAGTTATCAAAAAGTTCTTTTGTCAGTACTAAGCACACGACAAGTAATGACAACCTTATGTCACAAGTAGATTGTAGCAGAATGAAGAAATATTTTGGAGATGAACAGAATTGTATTAACCGTGGTAATATCTTTTCAAAAAGGTTAAATTGAGTAGTGGCAACTTTAAGAGTAAATATTAGAATCTAAATAACTGTTATTTCATTCCATCAATAAGTTTATACTGTATTGTTTGATTCATTCCTTTCAGGATGGAACTCAAGGTCACGGAAGATGACACGAACACAGATGGCAGATGAACACCAGACAGCCAATCAAGAAGTGGAAGAAGTAAGTGAAGATTTTGGAATTGTATAATTACTTAGAATGGTCATTAAATTTTGTTGCCCAATATTTCTTCCCATCTGCAATGGAAAGTATAAGTTATCTAAAAGTTCTTTTGTCAGTACTAACCACATGACAAGTAATGACAACCTTATGTCACAAGTAGATTGTAGCAGAATGAAGAAATATTTTGGAGATGAATAGAATTTTATTATTCGTGGTAATATCTTTTCAAAAAGGTTAAATTGAGTAGTAGCAACTTTAAGAGTAAATATTAGAATACTGTTATTTCATTCCATCAATAAGTTTATACTGTATTGTTTGATTCATTCCTTTCAGGATGGAACTCAAAGTCACGGAAGATGACACAAACACAGATGGTAGATGAACACCAGACAGCCAATCAAGAAGTGGAAGAAGTAAGTGAAGATTTTGGAATTGTATAATTACTGAGAATGGTCATTAAATTTTGTTGCCCAATATTTCTTCCCATCTGCAATGGAAAGTATAAGTTATCTAAAAGTTCTTTTGTCATTACTAAGCACACGACAAGTAATGACAACCTTATGTCACAAGTAGATTATAGCAGAATGAAGAAATATTGGAGATGAACAGAATTGTATTATCCGTGGTAATATCTTTTCAAAAAGGTTAAAGTGAGTAGTTGCAACTTGTAAGAGCAAATATTAGAATGCTGTTATTTCATTCCATCAATAAGTTTATACTGTATTGTTTGATTCATTCCTTTCAGGATGGAACTCAAGGTCACGGAAGATGACACGAACACAGATGGCAGATGAACACCAGACAGCCAATCAAGAAGTGGAAGAAGTAAGTGAAGATTTTGGAATTGTATAATTACTTAGAATGGTCATTAAATTTTGTTGCCCAATATTTCTTCCCATCTGCAATGGAAAGTATAAGTTATCTAAAAGTTCTTTTGTCAGTACTAACCACATGACAAGTAATGACAACCTTATGTCACAAGTAGATTGTAGCAGAATGAAGAAATATTTTGGAGATGAATAGAATTTTATTATTCGTGGTAATATCTTTTCAAAAAGGTTAAATTGAGTAGTAGCAACTTTAAGAGTAAATATTAGAATACTGTTATTTCATTCCATCAATAAGTTTATACTGTATTGTTTGATTCATTCCTTTCAGGATGGAACTCAAAGTCACGGAAGATGACACAAACACAGATGGTAGATGAACACCAGACAGCCAATCAAGAAGTGGAAGAAGTAAGTGAAGATTTTGGAATTGTATAATTACTGAGAATGGTCATTAAATTTTGTTGCCCAATATTTCTTCCCATCTGCAATGGAAAGTATAAGTTATCTAAAAGTTCTTTTGTCATTACTAAGCACACGACAAGTAATGACAACCTTATGTCACAAGTAGATTATAGCAGAATGAAGAAATATTGGAGATGAACAGAATTGTATTATCCGTGGTAATATCTTTTCAAAAAGGTTAAAGTGAGTAGTTGCAACTTGTAAGAGCAAATATTAGAATGCTGTTATTTCATTCCATCAATAAGTTTATACTGTATTGTTTGATTCATTCCTTTCAGGATGGAACTCAAGGTCACGGAAGATGACACGAACACAGATGGCAGATGAACACCAGACAGCCAATCAAGAAGTGGAAGAAGTAAGTGAAGATTTTGGAATTGTATAATTACTGAGAATGGTCATTAAATTTTGTTGCCCAATATTTCTTACTATCTGCAATGGAAAGTATAAGTTATCAAAAAGTTCTTTTGTCAGTACTAAGCACACGACAAGTAATGACAACCTTATGTCACAAGTAGATTGTAGCAGAATGAAGAAATATTTTGGAGATGAACAGAATTGTATTAACCGTGGTAATATCTTTTCAAAAAGGTTAAATTGAGTAGTGGCAACTTTAAGAGTAAATATTAGAATCTAAATAACTGTTATTTCATTCCATCAATAAGTTTATACTGTATTGTTTGATTCATTCCTTTCAGGATGGAACTCAAGGTCACGGAAGATGACACGAACACAGATGGCAGATGAACACCAGACAGCCAATCAAGAAGTGGAAGAAGTAAGTGAAGATTTTGGAATTGTATAATTACTGAGAATGGTCATTACATTTTTTTACCGAATATTTATTCCCATCTGCAATGGAAAGTATAAGTTATCTAAAAGTTCTTTTGTCAGTACTAAGCACACGACAAGTAATGACAACCTTATGTCACAAGTAGATTGTAGCAGAATGAAGACATATTTTGGAGATGAACAGAATTGCATTATCCGTGGTAATATCTTTTGAAAAAGGTTAAATTGAGTAGTGGCAACTTTAAGAGTAAATATTAGAATCTACTGTTATTTCATTCCATCAATAAGTTTATACTGTATTGTTTGATTCATTCCTTTCAGGATGGAACTCAAGGTCACGGAAGATGACACGAACACAGATGGCAGATGAACACCAGACAGCCAATCAAGAAGTGGAAGAAGTAAGTGAAGATTTTGGAATTGTATAATTACTGAGAATGGTCATTAAATTTTGTTGCCCAATATTTCTTACTATCTGCAATGGAAAGTATAAGTTATCAAAAAGTTCTTTTGTCAGTACTAAGCACACGACAAGTAATGACAACCTTATGTCACAAGTAGATTGTAGCAGAATGAAGAAATATTTTGGAGATGAACAGAATTGTATTAACCGTGGTAATATCTTTTCAAAAAGGTTAAATTGAGTAGTGGCAACTTTAAGAGTAAATATTAGAATCTAAATAACTGTTATTTCATTCCATCAATAAGTTTATACTGTATTGTTTGATTCATTCCTTTCAGGATGGAACTCAAGGTCACGGAAGATGACACGAACACAGATGGCAGATGAACACCAGACAGCCAATCAAGAAGTGGAAGAAGTAAGTGAAGATTTTGGAATTGCAGAATTACTTAGAATGGTCATTAAATTTTGTTGCCCAATATTTCTTCCCATCTGCAATGGAAAGTATAAGTAATCAAAAAGTTCTTTTGTCAGTACTAAGCACACGACAAGTAATGACAACCTTATGTCACAAGTAGATTGTAGCAGAATGCAGAAATATTAGAGATGAACAGAATTGTATTATCCGTGGTAATATCTTTTCAAAAAAGTTAAATTGAGTAGTGGCAACTTTAAGAGTAAATATTAGAATCTAACTAACTCTTATTTCATTCCATCAATAAGTTTATACTGTATTGTTTGATTCATTCCTTTCAGGATGGAACTCAAGGTCACAGAAGATGACACGAACACAGATGGCAGATGAACACCAGACAGCCAATCAAGAAGTGGAAGAAGTAAGTGAAGATTTTGGAATTGTATAATTACTGAGAATGGTCATTAAATTTTGTTGCACAATATTTCTTCCCATCTGCAATGGAATGTATAAGTAATCAAAAAGTTCTTTTGTCAGTACTAAGCACACGACAAGTAATGACAACCTTATGTCACAAGTAGATTGTAGCAGAATGAAGAAATATTGGAGATGAACAGAATTATATTATCCGTGGTAATATCTTTTGAAAAAGGTTAAATTGAGTAGTGGCAACTTTAAGAGTAAATATTAGAATCTAACTAACTTATTTCATTCCATCAATAAGTTTATACTGTATTGTTTGATTCATTCCTTTCAGGATGGAACTCAAGGTCACGGAAGATGACACGAACACAGATGGCAGATGAAAACCAGACAGCCAATCAAGAAGTGGAAGAAGTAAGTGAAGATTTTGGAATTGTAGAATTACTGAGAATGGTCATTAAATTTTGTTGCCCAATATTTCTTACTATCTGCAATGGAAAGTATAAGTTATCAAAAAGTTCTTTTGTCAGTACTAAGCACACGACAAGTAATGACAACCTTATGTCACAAGTAGATTGTAGCAGAATGAAGAAATATTTTGGAGATGAACAGAATTGTATTAACCGTGGTAATATCTTTTCAAAAAGGTTAAATTGAGTAGTGGCAACTTTAAGAGTAAATATTAGAATCTAAATAACTGTTATTTCATTCCATCTATAAGTTTATACTGTATTGTTTGATTCATTCCTTTCAGGATGGAACTCAAGGTCACGGAAGATGACACGAACACAGATGGCAGATGAACACCAGACAGCCAATCAAGAAGTGGAAGAAGTAAGTGAAGATTTTGGAATTGTATAATTACTGAGAATGGTCATTAAATTTTTTTACCGAATATTTATTCCCATCTGCAATGGAAAGTATAAGTTATCTAAAAGTTCTTTTGTCAGTACTAAGCACACGACAAGTAATGACAACCTTATGTCACAAGTAGATTGTAGCAGAATGAAGAAATATTTTGGAGATGAACAGAATTGCATTATCCGTGGTAATATCTTTTGAAAAAGGTTAAATTGAGTAGTGGCAACTTTAAGAGTAAATATTAGAATCTACTGTTATTTCATTCCATCAATAAGTTTATACTGTATTGTTTGATTCATTCCTTTCAGGATGGAACTCAAGGTCACGGAAGATGACACGAACACAGATGGCAGATGAACACCAGACACCCCCAATCAAGAAGTGGAAGAAGTAAGTGAAGATTTTGGAATTGTATAATTACTGAGAATGGTCATTAAATTTTGTTGCCCAATATTTCTTCCCATCTGCAATGGAAAGTATAAGTAATCAAAAAGTTCTTTTGTCAGTACTAAGAACACGACAAGTAATGACAATCTTATGTCACAAGTAGATTGTAGCAGAATGAAGAAATATTGGAGATGAACAGAATTGTATTATCCGTGGTAATATCTTTTCAAAAAAGTTAAATTGAGTAGTGGCAACTTTAAGAGTAAATATTAGAATCTAACTAACTCTTATTTCATTCCATCAATAAGTTTATACTGTATTGTTTGATTCATTCCTTTCAGGATGGAACTCAAGGTCACGGAAGATGACACGAACACAGATGGCAGATGAACACCAGACAGCCAATCAAGAAGTGGAAGAAGTAAGTGAAGATTTTGGAATTGTATAATTACTGAGAATGGTCATTAAATTTTGTTGCACAATATTTCTTCCCATCTGCAATGGAATGTATAAGTAATCAAAAAGTTCTTTTGTCAGTACTAAGCACACGACAAGTAATGACAACCTTATGTCACAAGTAGATTGTAGCAGAATGAAGAAATATTGGAGATGAACAGAATTATATTATCCGTGGTAATATTTTTTCAAAAAGATTAAATTGAGTAGTGGCAACTTTAAGAGTAAATATTAGAATCTAACTAACTGTTATTTCATTCCATCAATAAGTTTATACTGTATTGTTTGATTCATTCCTTTCAGGATGGAACTCAAGGTCACGGAAGATGACACGAACACAGATGGCAGATGAACACCAGACAGCCAATCAAGAAGTGGAAGAAGTAAGTGAAGATTTTGGAATTGTATAATTACTGAGAATGGTCGTTAAATTTTGTTGCCCAATATTTCTTCCCATCTGCAATGGAAAGTTTAAGTTATCAAAAAGTTCTTTTGTCAGTACTAAGCACACGACAAGTAATGACAACCTTATGTCACAAGTAGATTGTAGCAGAATGAAGAAATATTTTGGAGATGAACAGAATTGTATTATCCGTGGTAATATCTTTTCAAAAAGGTTAAATTGAGTAGTGTCAACTTTAAGAGTAAATATTAGAATCTAAATAACTGTTATTTCATTCCATCAATTAGTTTATTCTGTATTGTTTGATTCATTCCTTTCAGGATGGAACTCAAGGTCACTGAAGATGACACGAACACAGATGGCAAATGAACACCAGACAGCCAATCAAGAAGTGGAAGAAGTAAGTGAAGATTTTGGAATTGAATAATTACTGAGAATGGTCATTAAATTTTGTTGCCCAATATTTATTCCCATCTGCAATGGAAAGTATAAGTTATCTAAAAGTTCTTTTGTCAGTACTAAGCACACGACAAGTAATGACAACCTTATGTCACAAGTAGATTGTAGCAGAATGAAGAAATACTGGAGATGAACAGAATTATATTATCCGTGGTAATATTTTTTCAAAAAGGTTAAATTGAGTAGTGGCAACTTTAAGAGTAAATATTAGAATCTAACTAACTGTTATTTCATTCCATCAATAAGTTTATACTGTATTGTTTGATTCATTCCTTTCAGGATGGAACTCAAGGTCACGGAAGATGACACGAACACAGATGGCAGATGAACACCAGACAGCCAATCAAGAAGTGGAAGAAGTAAGTGAAGATTTTGGAATTGTATAATTACTGAGAATGGTCATTAAATTTTGTTGCCCAATATTTCTTACTATCTGCAATGGAAAGTATAAGTTATCAAAAAGTTCTTTTGTCAGTACTAAGCACACAACAAGTAATGACAACCTTATGTCACAAGTAGATTGTAGCAGAATGAAGAAATATTGGAGATGAACAGAATTGTATTATCCGTGGTAATATCTTTTCAAAAAGGTTAAATTGAGTAGTGTCAACTTTAAGAGTAAATATTATAATCTAAATAACTGTTATTTCATTCCATCAATAAGTTTATACTGTATTGTTTGATTCATTCCTTTCAGGATGGAACTCAAGGTCACTGAAGATGACACGAACACAGATGGCAAATGAACACCAGACAGCCAATCAAGAAGTGGAAGAAGTAAGTGAAGATTTTGGAATTGAATAATTACTGAGAATGGTCATTAAATTTTGTTGCCCAATATTTATTCCCATCTGCAATGGAAAGTATAAGTTATCTAAAAGTTTTTTTGTCATTACTAAGCACACGACAAGTAATGACAACCTTATGTCACAAGTAGATTGTAGCAGAATGAAGAAATATTGGAGATGAACAGAATTGTATTATCCGTGGTAATATCTTTTCAAAAAGGTTAAAGTGAGTAGTTGCAACTTGTGAGAGCAAATATTAGAATGCTGTTATTTCATTCCATCAATAAGTTTATACTGTATTGTTTGATTCATTCCTTTCAGGATGGAACTCAAGGTCACGGAAGATGACACGAACACAGATGGCAGATGAACACCAGACAGCCAATCAAGAAGTGGAAGAAGTAAGTGAAGATTTTGGAATTGTATAATTACTGAGAATGGTCATTAAATTTTGTTGCACAATATTTCTTCCCATCTGCAATGGAATGTATAAGTAATCAAAAAGTTTTTTTGTCATTACTAAGCACACGACAAGTAATGACAACCTTATGTCACAAGTAGATTGTAGCAGAATGAAGAAATATTGGAGATGAACAGAATTGTATTATCCGTGGTAATATCTTTTCAAAAAGGTTAAATTGAGTAGTGTCAACTTTAAGAGTAAATATTATAATCTAAATAACTGTTATTTCATTCCATCAATAAGTTTATACTGTATTGTTTGATTCATTCCTTTCAGGATGGAACTCAAGGTCACTGAAGATGACACGAACACAGATGGCAAATGAACACCAGACAGCCAATCAAGAAGTGGAAGAAGTAAGTGAAGATTTTGGAATTGAATAATTACTGAGAATGGTCATTAAATTTTGTTGCCCAATATTTATTCCCATCTGCAATGGAAAGTATAAGTTATCTAAAAGTTCTTTTGTCAGTACTAAGCACACGACAAGTAATGACAACCTTATGTCACAAGTAGATTGTAGCAGAATGAAGAAATACTGGAGATGAACAGAATTATATTATCCGTGGTAATATTTTTTCAAAAAGGTTAAATTGAGTAGTGGCAACTTTAAGAGTAAATATTAGAATCTAACTAACTGTTATTTCATTCCATCAATAAGTTTATACTGTATTGTTTGATTCATTCCTTTCAGGATGGAACTCAAGGTCACGGAAGATGACACGAACACAGATGGCAGATGAACACCAGACAGCCAATCAAGAAGTGGAAGAAGTAAGTGAAGATTTTGGAATTGTATAATTACTGAGAATGGTCATTAAATTTTGTTGCCCAATATTTCTTACTATCTGCAATGGAAAGTATAAGTTATCAAAAAGTTCTTTTGTCAGTACTAAGCACACAACAAGTAATGACAACCTTATGTCACAAGTAGATTGTAGCAGAATGAAGAAATATTTTGGAGATGAACAGAATTGTATTAACCGTGGTAATATCTTTTCAAAAAGGTTAAATTGAGTAGTGGCAACTTTAAGAGTAAATATTAGAATCTAACTAACTGTTATTTCATTCCATCAATAAGTTTATACCGTATTGTTTGATTCATTCCTTTCAGGATGGAACTCAAGGTCACGGAAGATGACACGAACACAGATGGCAGATGAACACCAGACAGCCAATCAAGAAGTGGAAGAAGTAAGTGAAGATTTTGGAATTGTATAATTACTGAGAATGGTCATTAAATTTTGTTGCACAATATTTCTTCCCATCTGCAATGGAATGTATAAGTAATCAAAAAGTTCTTTTGTCAGTACTAAGCACACGACAAGTAATGACAACCTTATGTCACAAGTAGATTGTAGCAGAATGAAGAAATATTGGAGATGAACAGAATTATATTATCCGTGGTAATATTTTTTCAGAAAGGTTAAATTGAGTAGTGGCAACTTTAAGAGTAAATATTAAAATCTAACTAACTGTTATTTCATTCCATCAATAAGTTTATACTGTATTGTTTGATTCATTCCTTTCAGGATGGAACTCAAGGTCACGGAAGATGACACGAACACAGATGGCAGATGAACACCAGACAGCCAATCAAGAAGTGGAAGAAGTAAGTGAAGATTTTGGAATTGTATAATTACTGAGAATGGTCATTAAATTTTGTTGCCCAATATTTCTTACTATCTGCAATGGAAAGTATAAGTTATCAAAAAGTTCTTTTGTCAGTACTAAGCACACGACAAGTAATGACAACCTTATGTCACAAGTAGATTGTAGCAGAATGAAGAAATATTTTGGAGATGAACAGAATTGTATTAACCGTGGTAATATCTTTTCAAAAAGGTTAAATTGAGTAGTGGCAACTTTAAGAGTAAATATTAGAATCTAAATAACTGTTATTTCATTCCATCAATAAGTTTATACTGCATTGTTTGATTCATTCCTTTCAGGATGGAACTCAAGGTCACGGAAGATGACACGAACACAGATGGCAGATGAACACCAGACAGCCAATCAAGAAGTGGAAGAAGTAAGTGAAGATTTTGGAATTGTATAATTACTTAGAATGGTCATTAAATTTTGTTGCCCAATATTTCTTCCCATCTGCAATGGAAAGTATAAGTTATCTAAAAGTTCTTTTGTCAGTACTAACCACATGACAAGTAATGACAACCTTATGTCACAAGTAGATTGTAGCACAATGAAGAAATATTTTGGAGATGAATAGAATTTTATTATCCGTGGTAATATCTTTTCAAAAAAGTTAAATTGAGTAGTGGCAACTTTAAGAGTAAATATTAGAATCTAACTAACTCTTATTTCATTCCATCAATAAGTTTATACTGTATTGTTTGATTCATTCCTTTCAGGATGGAACTCAAGGTCACGGAAGATGACACGAACACAGATGGCAGATGAACACCAGACAGCCAATCAAGAAGTGGAAGAAGTAAGTGAAGATTTTGGAATTGTATAATTACTGAGAATGGTCATTAAATTTTGTTGCCCAATATTTCTTCCCATCTGCAATGGAAAGTATAAGTAATCAAAAAGTTCTTTTGTCAGTACTAAGCACACGACAAGTAATGACAACCTTATGTCACAAGTAGATTGTAGCACAATGAAGAAATATTGGAGATGAACAGAATTGTATTATCCGTGGTAATATCTTTTCAAAAAAGTTAAATTGAGTAGTGGCAACTTTAAGAGTAAATATTAGAATCTAACTAACTCTTATTTCATTCCTTCAATAAGTTTATACTGTATTGTTTGATTCATTCCTTTCAGGATGGAACTCAAGGTCACGGAAGATGACACGAACACAGATGGCAGATGAACACCAGACAGCCAATCAAGAAGTGGAAGAAGTAAGTGAAGATTTTGGAATTGTATAATTACTGAGAATGGTCATTAAATTTTGTTGCACAATATTTCTTCCCATCTGCAATGGAATGTATAAGTAATCAAAAAGTTCTTTTGTCAGTAAAAAGCACACGACAAGTAATGACAACCTTATGTCACAAGTAGATTGTAGCAGAATGAAGAAATATTTTGGAGATGAACAGAATTGTATTAACCGTGGTAATATCTTTTCAAAAAGGTTAAATTGAGTAGTGGCAACTTTAAGAGTAAATATTAGAATCTAAATAACTGTTATTTCATTCCATCAATAAGTTTATACTGTATTGTTTGATTCATTCCTTTCAGGATGGAACTCAAGGTCACGGAAGATGACACGAACACAGATGGCAGATGAACACCAGACAGCCAATCAAGAAGTGGAAGAAGTAAGTGAAGATTTTGGAATTGTATAATTACTTAGAATGGTCATTAAATTTTGTTGCCCAATATTTCTTCCCATCTGCAATGGAAAGTATAAGTTATCTAAAAGTTCTTTTGTCAGTACTAACCACATGACAAGTAATGACAACCTTATGTCACAAGTAGATTGTAGCACAATGAAGAAATATTTTGGAGATGAATAGAATTTTATTATCCGTGGTAATATCTTTTCAAAAAAGTTAAATTGAGTAGTGGCAACTTTAAGAGTAAATATTAGAATCTAACTAACTCTTATTTCATTCCATCAATAAGTTTATACTGTATTGTTTGATTCATTCCTTTCAGGATGGAACTCAAGGTCACGGAAGATGACACGAACACAGATGGCAGATGAACACCAGACAGCCAATCAAGAAGTGGAAGAAGTAAGTGAAGATTTTGGAATTGTATAATTACTGAGAATGGTCATTAAATTTTGTTGCCCAATATTTCTTCCCATCTGCAATGGAAAGTATAAGTAATCAAAAAGTTCTTTTGTCAGTACTAAGCACACGACAAGTAATGACAACCTTATGTCACAAGTAGATTGTAGCACAATGAAGAAATATTGGAGATGAACAGAATTGTATTATCCGTGGTAATATCTTTTCAAAAAAGTTAAATTGAGTAGTGGCAACTTTAAGAGTAAATATTAGAATCTAACTAACTCTTATTTCATTCCTTCAATAAGTTTATACTGTATTGTTTGATTCATTCCTTTCAGGATGGAACTCAAGGTCACGGAAGATGACACGAACACAGATGGCAGATGAACACCAGACAGCCAATCAAGAAGTGGAAGAAGTAAGTGAAGATTTTGGAATTGTATAATTACTGAGAATGGTCATTAAATTTTGTTGCACAATATTTCTTCCCATCTGCAATGGAATGTATAAGTAATCAAAAAGTTCTTTTGTCAGTACTAAGCACACGACAAGTAATGACAACCTTATGTCACAAGTAGATTGTAGCAGAATGAAGAAATATTGGAGATGAACAGAATTATATTATCCGTGGTAATATTTTTTCAAAAAGGTTAAATTGAGTAGTGGCAACTTTAAGAGTAAATATTAGAATCTAACTAACTGTTATTTCATTCCATCAATAAGTTTATACTGTATTGTTTGATTCATTCCTTTCAGGATGGAACTCAAGGTCACGGAAGATGACACGAACACAGATGGCAGATGAACACCAGACAGCCAATCAAGAAGTGGAAGAAGTAAGTGAAGATTTTGGAATTGTATAATTACTGAGAATGGTCATTACATTTTGTTGCCCAATATTTCTTACTATCTGCAATGGAAAGTATAAGTTATCAAAAAGTTCTTTTGTCAGTAAAAAGCACACGACAAGTAATGACAACCTTATGTCACAAGTAGATTGTAGCAGAATGAAGAAATATTTTGGAGATGAACAGAATTGTATTAACCGTGGTAATATCTTTTCAAAAAGGTTAAATTGAGTAGTGGCAACTTTAAGAGTAAATATTAGAATCTAAATAACTGTTATTTCATTCCATCAATAAGTTTATACTGTATTGTTTGATTCATTCCTTTCAGGATGGAACTCAAGGTCACGGAAGATGACACGAACACAGATGGCAGATGAACACCAGACAGCCAATCAAGAAGTGGAAGAAGTAAGTGAAGATTTTGGAATTGTATAATTACTTAGAATGGTCATTAAATTTTGTTGCCCAATATTTCTTCCCATCTGCAATGGAAAGTATAAGTTATCTAAAAGTTCTTTTGTCAGTACTAACCACATGACAAGTAATGACAACCTTATGTCACAAGTAGATTGTAGCACAATGAAGAAATATTTTGGAGATGAATAGAATTTTATTATTCGTGGTAATATCTTTTCAAAAAGGTTAAATTGAGTAGTAGCAACTTTAAGAGTAAATATTAGAATACTGTTATTTCATTCCATCAATAAGTTTATACTGTATTGTTTGATTCATTCCTTTCAGGGTGGAACTCAAAGTCACGGAAGATGACACAAACACAGATGGTAGATGAACACCAGACAGCCAATCAAGAAGTGGAAGAAGTAAGTGAAGATTTTGGAATTGTATAATTACTGAGAATGGTCATTAAATTTTGTTGCCCAATATTTCTTCCCATCTGCAATGGAAAGTATAAGTTATCTAAAAGTTCTTTTGTCATTACTAAGCACACGACAAGTAATGACAACCTTATGTCACAAGTAGATTGTAGCAGAATGAAGAAATATTGGAGATGAACAGAATTGTATTATCCGTGGTAATATCTTTTCAAAAAGGTTAAAGTGAGTAGTTGCAACTTGTAAGAGCAAATATTAGAATGCTGTTATTTCATTCCATCAATAAGTTTATACTGTATTGTTTGATTCATTCCTTTCAGGGTGGAACTCAAGGTCACGGAAGATGACACGAACACAGATGGCAGATGAACACCAGACAGCCAATCAAGAAGTGGAAGAAGTAAGTGAAGATTTTGGAATTGTAGAATTACTGAGAATGGTCATTAAATTTTGTTGCCCAATATTTCTTCCCATCTGCAATGGAAAGTATAAGTTATCTAAAAGTTCTTTTGTCAGTACTAAGCACACGACAAGTAATGACAACCTTATGTCACAAGTAGATTGTAGCAGAATGAAGAAATATTGGAGATGAACAGAATTGTATTATCCGTGGTAATATCTTTTCAAAAAGGTTAAATTGAGTAGTTGCAACTTGAAAGAGCAAATATTAGAATACTGTTATTTCATTCCATCAATAAGTTTATACTGTATTGTTTGATTCATTCCTTTCAGGGTGGAACTCAAGGTCACGGAAGATGACACGAACACAGATGGCAGATGAACACCAGACAGCCAATCAAGAAGTGGAAGAAGTAAGTGAAGATTTTGGAATTGTATATTTACTGAGAATGGTCATTAAATGTTGTTGCCCAATATTTCTTGCCATCTGCAATGGAAAGTATAAGTTATCTAAAAGTTCTTTTGTCAGTACTAAGCACACGACAAGTAATGACAACCTTATGTCACAAGTAGATTGTAGCAGAATGAAGACATATTTTGGAGATGAACAGAATTGCATTATCCGTGGTAATATCTTTTGAAAAAGGTTAAATTGAGTAGTGGCAACTTTAAGAGTAAATATTAGAATCTAAATAACTGTTATTTCATTCCATCAATAAGTTTATACTGTATTGTTTGATTCATTCCTTTCAGGTTGGAACTCAAGGTGACGGAAGATGACACGAACACAGATGGCAGATGAACACCAGACAGCCAATCAAGAAGTGGAAGAAGTAAGTGAAGATTTTGGAATTGTATAATTACTGAGAATGGTCATTAAATTTTGTTGCCCAATATTTCTTCCCATCTGCAATGGAAAGTATAAGTAATCAAAAAGTTCTTTTGTCATTACTAAGCACACGACAAGTAATGACAACCTTATGTCACAAGTAGATTGTAGCAGAATGAAGAAGTATTGGAGATGAACAGAATTGTATTATTCGTGGTAATATCTTTTCAAAAATTTTAAATTGAGTAGTGGCAACTTTAAGAGTAAATATTAGAATCTAACTAACTGTTATTTCATTCCATCAATAAGTTTATACTGTATTGTTTGATTCATTCCTTTCAGGATGGAACTCAAAGTCACGGAAGATGACACAAACACAGATGGTAGATGAACACCAGACAGCCAATCAAGAAGTGGAAGAAGTAAGTGAAGATTTTGGAAGTGTATAATTACTGAGAATTGTCATTAAATTTTATTGCCCAATATTTCTTCCCATCTGCAATGGAAAGTATAAGTTATCTAAAAGTTCTTTTGTCAGTACTAAGCACACGACAAGTAATGACAACCTTATGTCACAAGTAGATTGTAGCAGAATGAAGAAATATTGGAGATGAACAGAATTGTATTATCCGTGGTAATATCTTTTCAAAAAGGTTAAATTGAGTAGTGGCAACTTTAAGAGTAAATATTACAATCTACATAACTGTTATTTCATTCCATCAATAAGTTTATACTGTATTGTTTGATTCATTCCTTTCAGGATGGAACTCAAAGTCACGGAATATGACACAAACACAGATGGTAGATGAACACCAGACAGCCAATCAAGAAGTGGAAGAAGTAAGTGAAGATTTTGGAATTGTACAATTACTGAGAATGGTCATTAAATTTTGTTGCCCAATATTTCTTCCCATCTGCAATGGAAAGTATAAGTTATCAAAAAGTTCTTTTGTCAGTACTAAGCACACGACAAGTAATGACAACCTTATGTCACAAGTAGATTGTAGCAGAATGAAGACATGTTTTGGAGATGAACAGAATTGTATTATCCGTGGTGATATCTTTTTAAAAAGGTTAAATTGAGTAGTGGCAACTTTAAGAGTAAATGTTAGAATCTAAATAACTGTTATTTCATTCCATCAATAAGTTTGTACTTTATTGTTTGATTCATTCCTTTCAGGATGGAACTCAAGGTCACGGAAGATGACACGAACACAGATGGCAGATGAACACCAGACAGCCAATCAAGAAGTGGAAGAAGTAAGTGAAGATTTTGGAATTGTATAATTACTTAGAATGGTCATTACATTTTGATGGCCAATATTTCTTCCCATCTGCAATGGAAAGTATAAGTTATTTAAAAGTTCTTTTGTCAGTACTAACCACATGACAAGTAATGACAACCTTATGTCACAAGTAGATTGTAGCAGAATGAAGAAATATTGGAGATGAACAGAATTGTATTATCCGTGGTAATATCTTTTCAAAAAGGTTAAAGTGAGTAGTTGCAACTTGTAAGAGCAAATATTAGAATGCTGTTATTTCATTCCATCAATAAGTTTATACTGTATTGTTTGATTCATTCCTTTCAGGGTGGAACTCAAGGTCACGGAAGATGACACGAACACAGATGGCAGATGAACACCAGACAGCCAATCAAGAAGTGGAAGAAGTAAGTGAAGATTTTGTATAATTACTGAGAATGGTCATTAAATTTTGTTGCCCAATATTTCTTCCCATCTGCAATGGAAAGTATAAGTTATCTAAAAGTTCTTTTGTCAGTACTAAGCACACGATAAGTAATGACAACCTTATGTCACAAGTAGATTGTAGCAGAATGAAGAAATATTGGAGATGAACAGAATTGTATTATCCGTGGTAATATCTTTTCAAAAAGGTTAAAGTGAGTAGTTGCAACTTGTAAGAGCAAATATTAGAATGCTGTTATTTCATTCCATCAATAAGTTTATACTGTATTGTTTTGATTCATTCCTTTCAGGATGGAACTCAAGGTCACGGAAGATGACACGAACACAGATGGCAGATGAACACCAGACAGCCAATCAAGAAGTGGAAGAAGTAAGTGAAGATTTTGGAATTGTATAATTACTGAGAATGGTCATTAAATGTTGTTGCCCAATATTTCTTCCCATCTGCAATGGAAAGTATAAGTTATCTAAAAGTTCTTTTGTCAGTACTAAGCACGCGACAAGTAATGACAACCTTATGTCACAAGTAGATTGTAGCAGAATGAAGACATATTTTGGAGATGAACAGAATTGCATTATCCGTGGTAATATCTTTTGAAAAAGGTTAAATTGAGTAGTGGCAACTTTAAGAGTAAATATTAGAATCTAAATAACTGTTATTTCATTCCATCAATAAGTTTATACTGTATTGTTTGATTCATTCCTTTCAGGATGGAACTCAAGGTCACGGAAGATGACACGAACACAGATGGCAGATGAACACCAGACAGCCAATCAAGAAGTGGAAGAAGTAAGTGAAGATTTTGGAATTGTATAATTACTGAGAATGGTCATTAAATTTTGTTGCCCAATATTTCTTCCCATCTGCAATGGAAAGTATAAGTAATCAAAAAGTTCTTTTGTCATTACTAAGCACACGACAAGTAATGACAACCTTATGTCACAAGTAGATTGTAGCAGAATGAAGAAGTATTGGAGATGAACAGAATTGTATTATTCGTGGTAATATCTTTTCAAAAATTTTAAATTGAGTAGTGGCAACTTTAAGAGTAAATATTAGAATCTAACTAACTGTTATTTCATTCCATCAATAAGTTTATACTGTATTGTTTGATTCATTCCTTTCAGGATGGAACTCAAGGTCACGGAAGATGACACGAACACAGATGGCAGATGAACACCAGACAGCCAATCAAGAAGTGGAAGAAGTAAGTGAAGATTTTGGAATTGTATAATTACTGAGAATGGTCATTAAATTTTGTTGCCCAATATTTCTTCCCATCTGCAATGGAAAGTATAAGTAATCAAAAAGTTCTTTTGTCAGTACTAAGCACACGACAAGTAATGACAACCTTATGTCACAAGTAGATTGTAGCAGAAAGAAGAAATATTTTGGAGATGATCAGAATTGTATTATCCGTGGTAATATCTTTTCAAAAAGGTTAAATTGAGTAGTTGCAACTTTAAGAGTAAATATTACAATCTACATAACTGTTATTTCATTCCATCAATAAGTTTATACTGTATTGTTTGATTCATTCCTTTCAGGATGGAACTCAAAGTCACGGAAGATGACACAAACACAGATGGTAGATGAACACCAGACAGCCAATCAAGAAGTGGAAGAAGTAAGTGAAGATTTTGGAAGTGTATAATTACTGAGAATTGTCATTAAATTTTATTGCCCAATATTTCTTCCCATCTGCAATGGAAAGTATAAGTTATCTAAAAGTTCTTTTGTCAGTACTAAGCACACGACAAGTAATGACAACCTTATGTCACAAGTAGATTGTAGCAGAATGAAGACATGTTTTGGAGATGAACAGAATTGTATTATCCGTGGTGATATCTTTTTAAAAAGGTTAAATTGAGTAGTGGCAACTTTAATAGTAAATATTAGAATCTAAATAACTGTTATTTCATTCCATCAATAAGTTTGTACTTTATTGTTTGATTCATTCCTTTCAGGATGGAACTCAAGGTCACGGAAGATGACACGAACACAGATGGCAGATGAACACCAGACAGCCAATCAAGAAGTGGAAGAAGTAAGTGAAGATTTTGGAATTGTATAATTACTTAGAATGTCATTACATTTTGATGGCCAATATTTCTTCCCATCTGCAATGGAAAGTATAAGTTATTTAAAAGTTCTTTTGTCAGTACTAACCACATGACAAGTAATGACAACCTTATGTCACAAGTAGATTGTAGCAGAATGAAGAAATATTGGAGATGAACAGAATTGTATTATCCGTGGTAATATCTTTTCAAAAAGGTTAAAGTGAGTAGTTGCAACTTGTAAGAGCAAATATTAGAATGCTGTTATTTCATTCCATCAATAAGTTTATACTGTATTGTTTGATTCATTCCTTTCAGGGTGGAACTCAAGGTCACGGAAGATGACACGAACACAGATGGCAGATGAACACCAGACAGCCAATCAAGAAGTGGAAGAAGTAAGTGAAGATTTTGTATAATTACTGAGAATGGTCATTAAATTTTGTTGCCCAATATTTCTTCCCATCTGCAATGGAAAGTATAAGTTATCTAAAAGTTCTTTTGTCAGTACTAAGCACACGATAAGTAATGACAACCTTATGTCACAAGTAGATTGTAGCAGAATGAAGAAATATTGGAGATGAACAGAATTGTATTATCCGTGGTAATATCTTTTCAAAAAGGTTAAAGTGAGTAGTTGCAACTTGTAAGAGCAAATATTAGAATGCTGTTATTTCATTCCATCAATAAGTTTATACTGTATTGTTTTGATTCATTCCTTTCAGGATGGAACTCAAGGTCACGGAAGATGACACGAACACAGATGGCAGATGAACACCAGACAGCCAATCAAGAAGTGGAAGAAGTAAGTGAAGATTTTGGAATTGTATATTTACTGAGAATGGTCATTAAATGTTGTTGCCCAATATTTCTTCCCATCTGCAATGGAAAGTATAAGTTATCTAAAAGTTCTTTTGTCAGTACTAAGCACGCGACAAGTAATGACAACCTTATGTCACAAGTAGATTGTAGCAGAATGAAGACATATTTTGGAGATGAACAGAATTGCATTATCCGTGGTAATTTGAAAAAGGTTAAATTGAGTAGTGGCAACTTTAAGAGTAAATATTAGAATCTAAATAACTGTTATTTCATTCCATCAATAAGTTTATACTGTATTGTTTGATTCATTCCTTTCAGGATGGAACTCAAGGTCACGGAAGATGACACGAACACAGATGGCAGATGAACACCAGACAGCTAATCAAGAAGTGGAAGAAGTAAGTGAAGATATTTGAATTGTATAATTACTGAGAATGGTCATTAAAATATTGTTGCCCAATATTTCTTCCCATCTGTAATGGAAAGCATAAGTAATCAAAAAGTTCTTTTGTCAGTACTAAGCACACGACAAGTAATGACAACCTTATGTCACAAGTAGATTGTAGCAGAATGAAGAAATATTGGAGATGAACAGAATTGTATTATCCGTGGTAATATCTTTTCAAAAAGGTTAAATTGAGTAGTGGCAACTTTAAGAGTAAATATTAGAATCTAACTAACTGTTATTTCATTCCATCAATAAGTTTATACTGTATTGTTTGATTCATTCCTTTAAGGATGGAACTCAAGGTCACGGAAGATGACACAAACACAGATGGCAGATGAACACCAGACAGCCAATCAAGAAGTGGAAGAAGTAAGTGAAGATTTTGGAATTGTATAATTACTGAGAATGGTCATTAAATGTTGTTGCCCAATATTTCTTCCCATCTGCAATGGAAAGTATAAGTTATCTAAAAGTTCTTTTGTCAGTACTAAGCACACGACAAGTAATGACAACCTTATGTCACAAGTAGATAGTAGCAGAATGAAGAAATATTTTGGAGATGAACAGTATTGTATTATCCATGATAATATCTTTTCAAAAAGGTTAAATTGAGTAGTGGCAACTTTAAGAGTAAATATTAGAATCTAAATAACTGTTATTTCATTCCATCAATAAGTTTGTACTGTATTGTTTGATTCATTCCTTTCAGGATGGAACTCAAGGTCACGGAAGATGACACGAACACAGATGGCAGATGAACACCAGACAGCCAATCAAGAAGTGGAAGAAGTAAGTGAAGATTTTGGAATTGTATAATTACTGAGAATGGTCATTACATTTTGTTGCCCAATATTTCTTACTATCTGCAATGGAAAGTATAAGTTATCAAAAAGTTCTTTTGTCAGTAAAAAGCACACGACAAGTAATGACAACCTTATGTCACAAGTAGATTGTAGCAGAATGAAGACATATTTTGGAGATGAACAGAATTGTATTAACCGTGGTAATATCTTTTCAAAAAGGTTAAATTGAGTAGTGGCAACTTTAAGAGTAAATATTAGAATCTAAATAACTGTTATTTCATTCCATCAATAAGTTTATACTGTATTGTTTGATTCAGTTGGAACTCAAGGTCACGGAAGATAACACGAACACAGATGGCAGATGAACACCAGACAGCCAATCAAGAAGTGGAAGAAGTAAGTGAAGATTTTGGATTTGTAAAATTACTGAAAATGGTCATTAGATTTTGTTGCCCAATATTTTGTACCTTCAGCAATGGATTACAAGGCCTCAGACGATGATACAAAGAGTGGAGAGGGATGGGTGTGACACTGATTGCAAACACCACAGAAGTGGGTCAACATCGAGTCGCCATAAATTTCATCAATTTGTTTTTGGGCAATATTTTTTTCTTCTGTCATCAATGATAAATACAAGTTATCTAAGGGGGAGAGGGTGGCCTTGTGAATTCTTATCACATGATAAGTAGCAACAAAGAAGTTAGTCAATATTAGTAATTTTGAGTGTAAACATTACAATTTTGATAAATTTCTTTTCATTCAATAAATAAATAAATTATCTTGTATTTACTCACTTAAGGATTACAAGGCCACGGAAGATGGATGTGACAACGACTGCGAATGCCACATATGTGAGTCAACATTCTGAATTTTAAAATTAGTCGACATAATTTCATCATTGTGTTATTGTCAATATTTTTCTCCTGTCAATGATAAATACAAGTACAATCTAAGGGGGAGAGGGTGGCCTTCTGTATACTAATCACATGACAAGCTTAGTTCACAAGTATTTTCAGGCTAAAATTAGAGTAAAATAAACATTGTATTGAAGTAATTTTTCTAAAAGGTCAGATTAAGTAATTGCAATTTTGAGTGGAGATATTACAATCATTCAATATGTAAATATATTGTCTATTGTTTTATATATTCAATTATGATATTATCAGCAGTAATATGTTTTTAGAGCTTAGTAAAGTAATAGCAATTTTGAGTGTTTTGACTTATATCTCGAACACTGGAGAATGAATGACATACAAACTTGTGAAATAATTTCACAGTGCCATGATGTAGAATGATGCTCATGCATTATATGAACCACATTACACAATGGAATATTAGATGTTAGCAATTTTGTTTAAGGATTTAGTAAATATTACAATTCGAATGGATGTTGTTTCAATAAATACTTTTATTAATTCACTTTAGGATGGACCCAAGATGAATTCGAAGACCCAAGAATGTGATTATTAAAATTTGATAAAATTGTTTTTCTTTTTTAAATATGATTGTATGAATGAATGAATGAATGAGTGACTAGTTTCTATATCCCTTCCCCTTTCTCTTTCCCAACGTCCAAATTAAAAATAATTTCGTCTTCATCGTCAACTACCTCGCATCTCGGTCCTTTTTCGCTGTCGGTATTACATGTACACAAACATTTCATCTTTTTCTCTTTCTTCTCATTTTTGGTTGTCCTCAGGCTAGGTTAAGTTGGTGACCGGTTTGTCGGTTGGTCGGTAGTATTTTCACTAGCCTCTCTATGGCCTTTCTCTCATGCATAACATCCACAGACACAAATTTCGCAGTTTCGCCACCGTTTATATTTTCACCGCGTACATCTCCGTCCGTATTTGTCATCGCCGCGTTTCCATCTGCATTCGTCATCTTCGCCATGTATCATATTCAAGCTATTTTAACACCAAACATACAAACTATATGTTTGTATGATTGAGAGTGCCCTTGACATTATTCGCAGTCAAGCAGAGTGTGTGTGTGTGTGTGTGTGTGTGTGTGTGTGTGTGTGTGTGTGTGTGTGTGAGTGTGAGTGTGAGTGTGAGTGAGTGTGTGTATGTGTAAAAATGTGTCCCCTTGGATATGTTATGGCAACTCAAAAAAGGCGACAAAGAATTGCTTGGCAGCGATGACACCCCTAGCATTGACTAGATAATATGAACGTTAGACCGTTAGAAATAGTCTAACGTTCAGGGGACCTTTTTGCCAGACTTGCCATATCATAACCTGCAGCTGTTTACAGTGTTCACAGTAAATTCCTATTTGGTCTTGAAGGATGAGAATTTAAATAAATTATACCGTAAGTTATCTATACATATACTGATCAACTGAAAGTACTATCATCTGCCTTTTGTGGCTGTCATTCAAGACAATGTCTATTATATCTACAAGATATCAAGCATACATCATCTACACCTGATGGCTAAGAGTGGTAAGTGTCATCTATAAGTTACTTACCTTTTGTTATTCTTCTACATTCGATTTGCGACGATGATGAATGCAAAATAACTGTTTTATACATGCTAACGTAAGTGACTTATAAATGTAAATTAAGCATCTGTGAGAACAAATAACACACACATAAGGGCAAGTGATTCGTATATGAAAATAAATAACACACATAAAGCAAGTAATGCACTATGAATATAAACGATGCCCACACAAAGGCAAATGATGAAAAATTGAAAATATGTTACACATGCATGGTGCATCATAAAAATAAATGACACCAGATAGCTGATAACCTAGTATCAAATCATACACAAGACGCATGATGTGCCATGTAAAAAAATGACACCCAAGGCAAATGATGCATGTATTAAAGTAAATGATGTACATATGAATATAAATGATGTGCATTAAGGTAAACGGAGACTGTAAGATATGTTGTGATTTTCCGCCCTCATCGGCCTACTCTCACACGTGTGAGGGCGCCTCGTCATGGCGTACCTTAAAGACTAAGGTAATTGGTGAACCAAAAAATAAATGGTGTGCCCTTCAGGCAAGTGATGCAATATGAAAGTGAAACATTCACTGGGTTAAATTATATAGCGGTACTATATATATATATATATATATTCAAATATATTCAACAGCTAAATGAAGCTCGATTGTAAATTTCACCATAGACAGTGGGTTGGGGAGGGGGTACACATACTTTGAAAATACAGAATCTCTAAAGTCCACAGGACCTTTTTGCCAGAATTTGCCACACATGTATGCAATATATATGTTAGGTGGTATCAGCAGCATTATATTGCAAGTATTTTTATGTCAATACGCCATATTTGGGTTACTGAAGTTCCAGCCATTTCTCGGGTAGTCAACCACAGGAGGGCGCACTAGATTTGCAGAGTGAGAGCTAGTCTCGGTTACCCAGACTCGCCGCTGGCGGCTCTTCTTTAAGACCACCCCTCGTTCAGGATGTGGCAGGATGTTTGTGTCATAGTCACAGACATGCATGTTACCAGTTCCAAGATGCATTGCACATCTCTCCATACAATGCGCTGCCATGTGTTGTGTATGTACTGAGGGGTTTGCACGTGCTACTCAGGGGGATGGTTGTCACCTGACTCTGTACCCTGGGTTCACCTGTAAAATCACTGTCTGTCATTGATGGCATTTAGCCAGAACAAAATCATTCATAATCAAAGATGTCAACATTTGTTTCCATAATTTCCTAATGAAAATGTTATTTCAAAGGTAATATAGACAAAACAAGACTATTATAACTGTAACAACATAAGCGACATCATGTCGCGTAATGCTTCTTGGAACCGGAAATGCGACTATTGGTTTACAAGAAGAGGTGAATTAAATGTGTGTGAAAGACCTCGGTTGAAAACAGTGGATTTTTCCATCGGCCCTCTCCCCCCCAGCCTCTATGTAAAATTGGACTCCCTTTTATGTAAAACCGAAAAGAGGCTGCCCCCTAACACTTAATTCTAAATCATGATTACCCCCCCCCCCGCCCCGTATATCATATTCACATGACAGCCATTTTTTGATCGTGACTCAATGTGGACTGTACTGCCTGACCATCTTGCAAATACTTGATAAGATCCCATGATAGCACTGTCATCTCCTTTTAGAAGCCTTGGAGGTTTTTACTCTTAAAAGTGAATTTTGAGACTATTAGTAATTGCCAAGCTTTACAAGACAGCACCAATATAAAGCAACTGCACAGGGTTGAAATATTTGTGAAATAAATTTTGATAGTATCTTCACAGTAAAATGTAGGGAAGAGCTTGGGAAAGGGATATGTCCACCTTTTTTTGGGGGGGGGATCCTCGTGGTCTCTCCCTAGAAGGCTCTCTTAAAAGCCATTTTTAGGATATTCAGAGCCTTTCAAGCAATAATCTCCAAACTTTACAAAACAGCACCACCATATCAGAAAGTATTCTGTATAACTTACACAGGGTTGAAATATGTTAAAAGTTAAATGGCATCATTATACTAAAGGTCGGTACACTTAATGGTAGTATCATTGGTCGGGGAGATTTGGACTTTTAAGGCAATATTATAGTAGACTATCTTGGCAAACATTTCACATCTTTAAAAGACAATATTCGAATCGAAACAGGTTCAGACTTTAGATGGGAACGGGCTTACTATGACAGTAAAAAGGTTAGAGCATCTGATTGTTGGCTATGTATTAGTGACCCCGGGGGTGAGAGATTTCTTGGGGTTTTCAAGGTCACCTTGATTTTTCAGTTTTTATCAACAAATCGCCGAAACATTACAATAATTACAGTTAAAGATAATGTTATATCCTACAAAGTGGTTATAATAGAGAATTATATAGATTACACATCCAGTTTCAGAGATGCATGACACATGTACTGTAACTAGTGTGGTAGGTAATACATTGCATATGTATATGTAAAGTTAAGTTTGAGCCACACTCCAGGTGAAGTAATATTTTAAAATAGGGACAGGAAAAAATACTAAAGTTCAGACAAGGTCATGCCACTGTAGATTCGTGGATTCTTTTCTTTCATCCAAATCCAAAACACAATGGCATCCCCTACCCAAAATTTCAAAACAGGATGCCCCCCCCCCCCGCCAATTTCGAAAAGAGGTTGACCCCCTACTAATGCATCACATGTTGATAATCGTCTGCTACTTCTGTCGAAAACTATCCTGTTTACGGCACTTACGGCATATTCCGTCTAAATCTCTTGTACCCCGTTTGTGACTAGAATAGACTTTGCTTGACTAAAGCGACCATTTCACATATAAAGGAAAACTTACTGGAATGCTTGTTGCATAGAAACATTGTCAATGTTGATTTTTACAGCTAAAATCATAGGCTTGGTGTTTCACTCACTCATGTGAAATGACGTTTATTACACACCCTCAGACAACTGCTAATGCAAAATAAACAATGACGTAGGTGCCGTGCATAGTGAGGATGTAGAAGTAGTCAAGTTGAAATGTTGATTATCAGCAATATAAACAATTGTAGCCATTAAAATTTTCGAGCCCATGTGACACTGTAATGATTTCATTAAAGGCCTGTTTTTGCTGCACTGTGAAAGAATATAATGCATACAGCGATCTTCTATCGACTGCAGCTCTAAGTCTCAAGCTGTACTAAAACTACCTACTGACAGCCAGTTTCTCTATTGAGCACAAGTGTAATCTTTCACTGGAGGATTTTAGAGACATAAAAAAATAGTTTCCATGGTATGAGCGTAAAAAAATATTATTGTGCTGCAAGTGCAGAAATGCTATAAATGTCAAATTCCCTGGTACATGTGTTTCTGGTACCACCGCCATAGGCAGTTTTATACTTTGGCAAATGCTGAAACAAACTGAATCTCTACCGTATACCATCAAATCAAATTACTAAGAATACTGACCCGACTTAGTACCTTTAATGAATCCTGTAATTTTTCATAATGATACAATAATTTCAAATGGTATGGCATGCAACAATATACTTTGAGGATTTTTCTTGGTGTTAGTTTTCTGAATAACACCAGATAGCACTCTCTTAGTCCTTCAATTTCAAAAATTCAAAAGAGGGAGGGGGTGAACCTCGTACGCATCCCCATGCTCTCTTGTATTTTGATTCAAAGTTAAACTGGTATTGTTGACACCTTGTTTTATTAAATAGCACCACAAAGCATTCTTTTAGTTCTTCAATTTCATAACTTTCTAGGGGTACCCACCCCTACACTGCACCCATGTATTTTGATTCAAATTTCACCCTGTATTATTACTACCTTGATATGATAAAATAGCACCAGAAGTACTCTTTGAATCCTTGAATTTCAAAAATGTCCACTTGGCTCCCTCAAACTTCTATTCAACCTTAACTGTCTACTTTCTATTTTTACTGGCCACTTTGGGAATATTAAAGAATCATGAATGTCTCCGGGATCCTGTTATGAGGAAATTTAATTTCAAAAATAAAAAGTAACATGACTCGACTTGATGCGGTGAAAAGTCAAATTTATAAAGCATATATTTAAAAGAAAATTGCTGTACCCCTACTTGGAAAACTATTGCTGTCATGGTGGTTGAAAAAAAATTGTGGTAGTTCCAATTCATCCAGCTCCCTCCCCCGAAATCAAATGGTTAACCCTTACCACCGGACGTGATAGGGAAGCTGTGAAACCATGGTGAATCTATGTTTTTGAAATATTTGAAAAGAGGAGTATTATTTTTTAGAGAAAGAAAGCTGATGGAGGACCATTTTTAGCACAATGGAATCAGGGAAGGTCACATCTTGTACAACAGACCAGGCTTGATCCCCTCCCTTCTGTAATTTCCGAAGGCTCCCTTATTCGGGAAAATCTTGATAGGACAAACGGGACAGATATAAGTACTTATATAGAGAGTCACCACCACCGTTAAAGGCATACCAATTGTCAAATGATCCAGCTGTCCCCGGGAGCCGTCCAGCACATTGACTGATAGCCAACTACTTATCCAATGCGTAACCCACCACCACCGTCTAATACACTCCGACGTTTTTGAATAGACCCCAAACAAAGAAAAGCAAACAAAAAAAATAGTTAAAACTACGAACAAAGAACAAAGAACACAACTGTTTCATAAAACATGCCTGTGATACGTATGGTGTTTCAGGTCGCCCTCTTCGGTGGAGCTCGAACACACAGGCTTCAGATTCCATTCTCTTCAACTTGAATCGAACAGAAATATTAAATTTGTACAAATTAAAATGGGGGGGGGGGGGGGTGAGGTACCTCTGCGTCCTGTCAGTGCAACGATCCACTTTGGGCACTCAAATTAGATAATATTTCTATTTGTAAATTTTATAGAATAGTTTTAAATAGTGTGAGTAAAGGTTCAATTTTATTTGTAGTTTTAAAAATTCTATTTCGCGTTGAAAATCAAAATGGAGGTAGGAAAAAGCCGATTTCTTACTGGTCCAATTGGCTAACAAGGCATTTTTTTCCATATGGTTGGTTCAAGTAAATATTAACTCCAAACTATAATTGTGACTGATCCCTGGGTGTTTGAATTTAGAATTTACCAACTTCAATGTGCAGTTTATTGGAAAAATAAACAACCGAACAGACGTGTTTTTATTTCTTTGCAAATATTCTGTTTTATTTTTTGCTGTGTTTTACAGTTTAACGTTCTGATTTATTACTTTATAGTACATTTTAACCACATGATATCTGAATGGAAAACTACTTCAAAACATGTTCGTACTTAGCAAATCAACAAATAAAATTTACAATAACTAACAAGACATAGTAGTATTTACCTATACTGAAGATTTATGTTCTTCAAGCTAAAGCAGGGGAAACCATGCAGTGTTTTCGCGTTACTGTTTTGAAGAAAATTTATACAAGCAACACAATGAAATAAAAAGTATGTGATCGATCAAGTAGACTTAGAGCTCTCCGAGTTTGCATCGTAACTCAACAACACAAGACAAGATTTCCCCGAAACGATTTTCCATTGGAATATCCGGTAAGTTTCGTAGGCATCCTTCTGTTCTTTCTAATTGTGACAAGGTAGACTTCCTATTTTAAGGGTAATGTCGCTGAATTATGTTTGTGATGACATATAATGCCAATATATCACCAGTGACATACGTTCAAAAAATGTATGCAGATGCGGCTAGTAACAAGACTATGCTCATAACAACAGTATTAACGATAGTTTACATTGCATATATAACACCATGAATGGGTAGGCATCAATCTGATTAAAATCTTATGTGGTGAGAGCGGCTAGATGTCTTTATTATCTCTATTTCCATCGTTTTGTGCCGTTCGTCTTGTTCCAGGACGGGAAGGCGGCTATCACATGGAACAAAACAAATGACACAACATGTTGGAAATAAAGGTAAATAAAGACATCTAACCGCTCTCACCAAATCAGATTTTAATCAGATTGGGTAGGCATTACAATAAATCTTCAAAAAATATGTGTGCAAATATGTCTAGCAACAAGAACACAATCATGATAGAAAATTAAAGTTTACTCTCAACAGTTGTGCTACAACGCCATTGGCACTTTTATTTCCTATATCCAGTCTACACTATTTAAAATAATGTAAAACTTTTGTATAATAGCTATTCCACACAGCTCTTGTACGAATACGAATATTGGATGTGTGACGTGTAACAAGAGTGGTGGTAATTATCACTGTGCCTGTAAAATTGACTCAAGTGTCAGTGTTGCTCAGTAAAGAATGTTATTTATGCAAATATCTTTTTTTTTCGAATTTCACCTTTTTACAACACTACCAATGTTAACGTTGTATTAGTCTGAGAATGTTCTATTTAAATAACGTTTAGTCTAACTTACTAATGATCTTTAACATTGTTTATTATATTGTCATATCATATCATGTTATAGTTTTTTCAGAAAATGACGACGCCAAACCAACTCGTGCTTCAGTAAGTGGCGACGACGATCCACTCCTTATTTCGGGAAATAACAACACCGAAGCCGGCATCGAAACAACCAAGAATGAATCAACGAATGCTAAGGTAACTATTATATCGTATTATATCATATGATCGAACAATTCGAATTTGAATGTATCCGTAGCTGTTGC
This sequence comes from Glandiceps talaboti, assembly GCF_964340395.1. NCBI lineage: Eukaryota > Metazoa > Hemichordata > Enteropneusta > Spengelidae > Glandiceps > Glandiceps talaboti. The sequence continues at coordinate 244,901 of NC_135560.1, read as the reverse complement.
CATTTATCCCATACCTCATATGTAGATACTGAAACATTCTATGACAATTTATCTTGTTGGAGTACCTCTCGAGATGTTGGAAAAAATGAATGGGAGATTGACGTTATAGTTTTATTACTATATTAGCAATAATTTCACTTCGTCTAAGATACAACACAGTAGCTTCAGTCATGGATGATGATGATGATGATGATGATGATGATGATGTTAATTATTATATAGCATTTTTCCACACTGTACTGAAGTACTTTCAAATGAATAAAGATTCATTGGCAAATTATTTGTACAGAATTCAAAATTCTCCAACAATAAATATATACATATATGTTTATGCAATACTATTCCGTCTTACCAACAGATTCAAACCTTCTCCATCTTAAGTGATGATGGTGATCGGGAACTTCAACATGTCACTGTTAAACTTGATGATCAGAATACCATAACATTATAATGAAGGCCATTGGACAGATGTCTTCCGTAAAATGATTCTATACATTTCATTTTGAGATCATTATAACTATTGTTTGACTGCAATTGTCTTTGTTTTATTGTATGAATATAAATTACGTCTTGGTATCTTCAAACATGACATTCTTAGCTATCTCTGTGCCTCTATGTGTCTCTGTCTGTCTGTCTGTCTGTCTGTCTGTCTGTCTGTCTGTCTGTCTGTCTGTCTGTCTGTCTGTCTGTCTGTCTGTCTGCCTGCCTGTCTGTCTGTCTGTCTGTCTGTCTGTCTGTCTGTCTGTCTGTCTGTCTGTCTGTCCCTGCCTGTCTTTGTCCCTCTCTGTATGTGGTTGCGTCTGTGGCATATATCATGTGTTATGGGTGGATTTTAGTTTCTTTTGAATTTCTTCCATCTTAAAAGCGACTTGCAGGTGACGTGTTTGTCAGGGTGTGTGTTGGGTAGAGTGTGTGTGTGTGTGTGTGTGTGCGCGCGCGCTCTCGCACGCGTGTGTGTCTGGTTGTCTGTCTGTCTTTCTTTCTGTCTGTCTGTCACTGCCTTTGTCTTTATCTCCGACTCTCTGCCTCTCATATCACTATATTTAATATTAGACTTTGCAGGTACACAGTACTTTTCATCGGGATAATATCGTTCAAAAATTGTGTTGCATCTAAGCTAGAGTCTAATATTAGATGGATGATGGATATTTGTGCAATGTCGCGCCTTCATGAAAAATCCGGAAGGTAGCTACCTCCATCATGCAGGCAGAAAGTCCTTCCTATCTGCATGTCTACACCGAGTGATATAGTTTTTAGTAATTTCACAATGGTGGTTGATAGAATGCATTTTTTAAATCATGTATCAGCTCGATGTTAAAAGAACACGAAAGTTCGAAGTTTTCCAGAGAAATAACACCACAGCCTAATCTCTCACACTTCCCAGGAGATCAAAATATCAAAGTTAAATTCTATCATAAGCACACCACAGGGTGCAGTGAGCATGGAATTGATTGATCGATCAGTCGATTTATTGATTGATTTATTATTTGGGTGAATGATTCGATTGAATGATTGAAATTTTTGGTGAAATAAAACTTATTTTGTGCGTGATGTTGATCTATTGACGCATTGATTTTTGTAGTGATATAAAAAAAAATTCTTCTTTCCCTTGCTACTTTTCTCACTTTCAGCTGTATATAATTCTCTCCTTATTGACTAAATAAAGACATCTCGTCCATTATTCACCTCTTATTTCCTTATAGTGGTCTAAGCCACACCACAGAGTTCAGCGAGCATGTGATTGATTGATTGATTGATTGATTGATTGATTGATTGATTGATTGATTGATTGATTGATTGATTGATTGATTGATTGATTGATTGATTGATTGATTGATTGATTGCTTGCTTGATTGATTGATTGATTGATTGATTGATCGATCGATAGATTTCTTGATTAATTTATTATTCGGTTGCATGATTGATCCTTTGAATGATTAATTTTTTGTGGTGATATAAAACTGTTTTTCCTCTTTCCCTGGCTAGTTTTCTTTCTTTCAGCTGCATATATCATTATCTCTTAACTGACTAAATAAAGACATCTTTTCCATTATTCTCTAAATTATCTAAATTAAAACGCCCCTAATCTTATAACTGCCAAGAGGTTAGTTACATTAAAACATTGCTTTAGTTGCTTGTCCCCTTGTGCTAGTGGTGAACTTAGTTAGTAAACAGCGCCAGCTCCTGTGGTTAGCAAAACCACCCTGTGAGTCACAGAGATTACATATTTTATTTGTGTAGATTTGGTGCAACTGCATACGGTCTAAAATGTATTTATGTGTCTTCAGTTCATTCAGCCTTAGAATATGCATGTATTGTATGGCAAGGAAGTTTAACTGAAACACAAAGATCATAGACTATAAGATACGTGTTGTTCCGCCCTCACCGATATGTGAGGGCGCCCCGTCACCACGTACCGTACACTGAGACTACAGATCACACATAGAAAGTGTTCACAAGAGAGCTTTTGGAGTTATTCAGCACGTAAAGTTAGAGAATTACAATTACGGATGGGATTTTATTTTACTATTCATAAGTACCCAACAATAAATATAACTTTAGGAACTAAAGAACTGAGTGAAAATTACTCGGTTCAGTTGTTTTCTGTGTGAGTATGTAACAAAAGAACGAATACATTAGTTTTGTCACTTTTGTTAGTAAAAAAAAATTCAAATTGTCATATGCTCTTTTCAGTGTCAGTGGTGCTTTATGGTAAGGAAGTTTAACTAAAAAACAAATCATAGACTGTACCAAGGATACACAGTGTCGTTCCGCCCTCACCGATGTGTGAGGGTGCCCCATCACCGCGTACCGTACACTGAGACTACAGATCACAGATAGAAAGTGTTCAAAGAGAGCTTTTAGAATTATTCAGCACGTAAAGTTAGAGCATTATAATTACGGATGATTAGTTGATACAGTACTGTCCAAGACAAGACACCGCCAAGAGGTTGTTTCGTTTATCGTCATTTCGCAGTGTCGCGGAAGAAATACACAACTCTGGTTTGCCAGAATACAATGTGTCTATTACATCACAAAGTTTATAGAAAAAAAATGTAATTTCTAGATGAACAACGTATAGACAGAAAGTAATATGTTCTTGTGGCATGTTGAGGGCGCTCTTGTAGAGAGCTGTAAAGTAAAGTTGGATTTAGTACAGTCTAAGCTCTGTCACCAAGGAACGACCATCGACTTTTGTTTATTGATGCTTTGTGTGTGTGTGTGCATTTTAGGCAAGTCTCCTTTTTTCACAGTTACGTTTGAGGTACAGAGCAACACATCATGCAGATGTTTTATGGGTGTTTACTTAGTCAGGTTTAAACCGTTTAAAGTAGGGCCTACGCTTTCCCACAGCTATATTTTCCCCTAGGAAGGTTTTTTTTATCTATGTTTTTTAGTGCGAGGTCAAGCAGGGCTGACTTTGTCTCTCAGTTGCAACAACAATTTATGTGTAATCACTTTTGCCTTTGTACACCTCTCTATTTGTGAGGTATTAAAGCCTCGTGGCAGCGTAACCAAGCAATAATTTATAAAGTGTCAGACATGAAATTGAAGGATACTCAGATGATGCTATCTTCCCGTAGAAGAAATGTATGTATGTATGTATGTATGCATGTATGTATGTATGTATGTATGTATGTGTGTGTGTGTATATGTATGTATGTATGTATGTATGTATGTATGTATGTATGTATGACGAACAATGGCGCCGTTACATGGCGACAGTTCACGTAGAGCTCTCGTCTTTTTTGCCGTTTTTATCCTTGTACTCTTGTCTGATGTTTCTACATTCTTCGTCTATGATCGTGAACAACTCCTAGATGTCAGGAACAGAATAGGTGAGCTTAAACTTCAACCTAGCCGTCATTCCTGCGACTTTTCGTTTTGTGCTCCACCGAACAGTGAGAACCATAACACACCTGATGGAATCATCGGTAGACGTAAACGCAAACGGGGGAAAAGGGGTGGCGTTCTGGCGAAACTTCGTCAACGTTCAGCGAGACCCCCTCTTCCTAGCATTCACCTTGCAAACTTGCAATCTATCGACAACAAACTGGATGAACTTTTTTGTCGTATCAAAAACCAACGGGATATGAGAGATTGTTGTGTTACAGTACTTTGTTTCACGGAAACATGGTCAGATGCAGACATCCCGGACAGTGCCCTTAGTCCTGAAGGCTTCTCAATCTATAGAATGGATAGATCTAAGGAAATTACGAAGAAAGCGAAAGGAGGTGGTGTTTGCTTTTTAATCAACAATTCTTGGTGTTCGGATGTAGAGATAATTTCGCGATTTTGTTCTCCTGATTTAGAGTGTTTGACAATCAAGTGCCGGCCATACTTTTTACCGCGCGAATTCTCAGGTGTTGTTTTGTCATCCGTTTACATACATCCAAATGCAAATGCTTCGATTGCCCTGAATGAACTGTCAAGCATCGTCACCGGGTGTGAAAATTCCTATCCCGACGCAGTGCCAATAATTACCGGTGACTTCAATCATACAAACCTCAAGAAGGTGTTGCCAAAGTTTTATCAATACGTCACCTGTCCAACTCGAGGCCAGAAGATTCTTGATCATTGTTATTCAACCATCAAAGGTGCTTACCGTTCTCTGCCTCGACCTCACTATGGTAAATCAGACCACTCCTCAATATTTCTTGTACCTGCATATAAACAAAAACTGAAGTCTGCAAAACCAACAACAAGATCTGTCCAGTGCTGGTCTGATGATTCAATTATGAATCTCCAAGGCTGTCTGGAGTCCACTGATTGGTCAGTATTCATGGAATCATCTTCAGATCTCAACGAATATACGGATGTGGTGACAGATTACGTCAAGTTCTGTATAGATTCGTGCATTCCAACGAAATGTGTACGTAGCTATCCCAATCAGAAACCATGGTTCAACAGCAATATTCGCGTAAAACTTAAGGCAAAGTCCGATGCATTCAAGGCAAACGATGCTGCTGCTTAAAAGAAGTCAAAATATGAACTGAACAAAGCAATTCGATCTGCTAAACTACAATATCGGGAAAAACTGGAAAATCAGCTCAAAGAAAATGACTCGCGACGGTTATGGAAAGGACTGGAAGCAGTTACATCGTATAGAAGCAAACGAAATGCAATAGTTGACACCGATACAAGTCTTCCTGATCGTTTAAATGACTTCTATGCTCGTTTCGACAAGGTGAACTTAGATCCCCCCTTATGCCTTGATCATGACAACAACGACACCCCATTTACTATCCTCGGGTCTGATGTACGCAAGTGTTTTGCGAGTGTAAATGTACACAAAGCAGCAGGTCCGGACAACATCCCATCTCGAGCCCTCCATCATTGCGCTGAACAACTGTCGAGTGTATTTTCGGACATATTTAATATATCACTTTCTCAGTGTGTCGTACCATCCTGCTTCAAGATATCAACAATAATCTCCGTACCGAAGAAATTCCCAGTCAAGTGTTTGAATGATTATAGGCCGGTTGCACTTACACCTGTCATCATGAAATGCTTCGAACGCTTAGTTTTGCACCATATTAAGTCTATTTTACCAAAGTCTATCGACCCATATCAGTTTGCATACCGTGCCAATCGCTCTGTAGAAGATGCTGTATCAATTGCACTTCATTCAGTATTAACTCATCTAGATAAACGAAATTCATATGCTCGAATGCTCTTTGCAGATTTCAGCTCTGCGTTTAACACTATTATTCCATCCAAGTTAGTAATGAAACTCTCTGACCTTGGAATTAGCCAATCCATGTGTAGGTGGGTCTTAAGTTTTCTCTATGATAGGCCACAGATTGTTAAAATTAATAGCCGTGTTTCTTCGAAATTAGTTCTTAATACAGGTGCTCCTCAAGGTTGTGTCTTAAGTCCTTTACTGTACTCCCTTGTATGATGAAAACGTGCTTGTAAAGTTTGCCGATGACACCACAGCCATAGGTTTAATAACTGATAATGACGAGTCTGCATATAGGAGTGAAATTGCAAATTTGGCAAATTGGTGTAGTGTCAACAATCTTGAACTGAATGTAAACAAAACAAAAGAAGTAATCGTCGATTTTAGGAAGGGCAATATGGCTCATTCACCGATTAGCATCAATGATAGAACAGTTGAAATTGTTTCTGTATTTAAGTTTCTAGGTATTCAACTTTCAAATTGTTTGTCTTGGCAAACTAATACCGATTACCTGGTAAAGAAAGCACAACAGCGTCTATATTTTCTGAGGCGTTTGAAGAAAATTGGTATGAGTAATTCCATTCTAGTCAACTTTTATCGTAGTGTTATAGAGAGTATTTTAACATATGCTATCACAGTCTGGTTCAATAATATAACCAAGGATGAATTGAATTCACTTGAGCGGGTTGTGCGTACAGCACAAAGAATCATCGGCACAGAATTGCCATCATTACATTCGATCTATCAGACATGCACCATGCACAAAGCAAAAACCATCATCCAGGATTTTAGCCACCCAGCATATGATTTATTTAAACTTTAACCCTCTGGTAAGCGGTATAGGGCCATCAGAACAAGAACAGAACGTTTTAGGAAGAGTTTTTATCCATCTGCTATCCGTATTTTAAACCGTACATAGTCATCTACTGCCTGTTTTATAACAACTTGTCTTAATATTGTATTTTAGTACCGTGTGTGTTTTTTATTGTCTGTTGTGTCTTTCTTATTTTATTGTCAGTTTTATTCCCGTTTTGTTTCTTTTATGAGCTCGTGTGAAAAATCAATTTCCAATGCTATTTTTGGCACATGGCAAATAAAGTTATTATTATTATTATTATTATTATTATTATTATTATTATTATTATTATTATGTATGTATTATTATGTATGTATTATTATGTATGTATGTATGTATACAAGTAATAAATGCCGTCCGGGTAAATACACGCCGACGTAGGAGGCGTGTATTGCCCGGATGGCATTTATCTTGTACCCCGGCTAATAATTCGATGGTGTCATATTCTTCCCAGGAAGAACTTCATACACCCATTGTTTATGTTTTGATTTTCGACAAGACACCCTGACGCCAACGTGACTTCCAATCGAAGCTGACACGTGTCAAAAAACTGGATACACGCCTGTGTCAACATTCAATGTCAGACATGTATATCGCTATGTTGCACGACGAAAATAGCAATTACATCCCAATGGACAGTGTATTTCATACCACTGTGTATTTGCTTGATATTATTATGCAGGACATTCATACTACAAACTACTCAATACAATCACATCCTTCATGTGTATGCAACTAGTGATATGAAATTTAATCGCCACTGATAAAACAAAACATGGCTACTGACATCAAAAATACAATTCAGCGAAATTGTGTATCTGTGTCTATCAAACATGACTAGCGTAAAGAAACAGCATATTGATTACGTGCAAATGAAATACACGATTCACTTTTGAAATGTCGTGTATTGCGAAGCAATAGTAGTACATTCTACCTCTTGCAAGTTGTAGTAAAATACACCATTCAATCTACAATGCAATACCGACCACAATTATTTTGACTTTTTTGTCCATTCCTTCTTCATTACTCTCCTCGGCCCAACTATTCCAAACTTTGCATGATGAGCTAGTATTTTTTCTGTGTATTTCTGTGTATTTTTCAGTACAATTGCCGTCAGTTTCTGAACTATTATATGTCCTCAGCTGTCATAACAGCAAACCGTCGCTTTCTCCCTGCCATTATACCGTCCACCTTGCAAGTACAAGTTGTAGTACGTGTATTTTATTCACCTTCTAAATACACTCTGAGGTAATGTTTATTATTACGAAAATAGTGTTCAACTTGTGAACGGAAGTCTTATCTGTTCAGTCAGAGTTAGGGATCATGTTTTTGTTATGATTGTCTGCGTCTAATCACTCTTCCCTGGATGCCATTAATTGGACCTCATACACAGAAAATACACTCCCGCCACCGACATTTGATAAATTTACTACTCTGCTGATACACCGGTCTTCACGCTTTTCCCTGATTGGTCAATAGCCTCATTTGTAACTGTCAATCGTAATTTAACGCCCACGTCGGAGTACATGTATGTATGTATGTATGTATGTATGTATGTATGTATGTATGTAAGGTTTCTGGTGATGAAAAAGTATTGAGGTTAAAGGAAGAAGAAATCATTTTCCGTCTTGGAACGCTGGAACCCCTTGGAATTGATAGATTATTCTCGTCATTCCCAATCTAGTCAGGGTATTTTTTAAATTTCAGGTGTATTCTATTGGGTTCTATTTGGTGCGTGCGAATATTAGAACTTTTCCCACGTATAACCGTTTATATATCACGCGCGGTTTTGTTCCATTACATTCAGATATGTTCAGGTTTTAACCTAACATTTCTGTATCTCGCCGATTTTTCCTTTGAAAAAGAATATTTATTCGAATCGTCGGATTTTACATCTATTTATACGGACTGATTTATAAGTTCCATATGTATGTATGTATGTATGTATGTATGTATGTATGTATGTATGTATGTATGTATGTACAGAGCGAGAGATACATACATACATACATACATACATACATACATACATACATACATACATACATACATACATACACACACACACGCACGCACGCACACACACACACACACATATACATACATACATACATACATACATACATACATACATACATACGTTTGGGTAGGTGCGGGAAAAATTGCAAAAATACCGACAAATACCAACATATAAAGTCGTGTGTATGGCCTTCAGGACAGAAGATGCCAACGCGCGCGTGCACATTCCACTGTCTTTCAAGTTTGCCCTCTGAACGCGTAACTAAACACAGCTTTGAACGCGTCATTACGTGTACGCCTGCACGATATTGCTCCCGTACACGTACGCGTTCTAACGTGTATCTAAACCTCTCTAGTATTACTTTTAATTACTTTTAAACAGTAAATCCCAAAGGAGTTCTGAGTTCTAGAAATGTTATCTGGTGGATTATTTTGACAAGTTCATACTGAAGAAAAATGTTTCATAGAAGTAATTATTTATATAAATGAAATTTCCTCTAGCACACTGATGACAATCACGCAAGTGTTTCAACAAATTACATACTAAAGTTCATATTGGATAACTTGAAAAAATTGTTAGCGATGTCAATGCCACTTTGAATAATAGGACGAATGTATTAGTACTCCTGATAAAATCATACAATAGTTCATGGCTACAGATATACACCCATCAGGATGATAAGTATTCATCTTCTTACAAAGTTATTCTACGGACTTGTCAACCTTACTAAAATGAAGGAAAGATACCTGTAACAAGTAATTCAATAAAGAGAAGAGAAAAGAAGTTGTAGAGAGACTGACAGGACAGAAAAGACAGAGAATAGAACTGAAAAATACATATTTTTTATCCTTGCCCCCTTTTTTTTATTTCGCCCGCCCGCCCCGCATGATTATTCCACTGGAGATGAGAAGAAAAAAAGAAAAAAGGTCACCCTTAGACTAATAACCCAATACTTGGATGACAAAGCGATTTAATATTTGTCATTGCATATTTAATACCCCTACATAATGAATGTCTATTAAAAACTTAGGTCCTGACCAGAGCCGGGCCCTAACCAAGCACACATAACCTACCCCCTAACAAAACGGGTTAACCTTGGGTTGACCTCCCAGAAGTTTTCCACTCTCCTACAATGTAATTGTTTCTGTCGCTACGCACGCACACTTGCACTAAATTGGCAAGTCACTAACCACAATTTAAAGTCGACATGGTGAGTTTCCTCATGTATACTGACCCAACATTTTGTAACAAGGCCACACAAAAAATACTACGAACAACACTAACAAAACCAAACATTTAAACCAAAAACACAATTACAACACATACATTTGTATCTTAAAATGTAATATAGATGTCGACTAATTGTTCATATTAACTTTACCTTGTTAGTTTCACTTCAATTGACCTTTTGGCACTTGGTTATATTTAGATCTGTATTGCTTAAATACAAACTAAGGTACACACTCTTTAACAAAACGAAGACTAGTGTATCCTTACGGGAGGAATTCAGTTTACATCTGGTCTATATTTACCTTATATTAAAATCTTAACTACTTCACTTGCACTTGCAACGATTTATGTTAATATTTTAAAACAGATATATCATATATTCAAATGTTGATAACCCTACAGCGCATTTCTTCCTTTTGAACATACGTGTGTACGATTGTATCCTTTACCCCAACAGAAAAGTGATTTCAAACCTTTTTTCTGTTCGTCAGACTTCATACTATTATGAAGAGCTCATTCGTTTTTCAAGTTATATTTAAACAAAGCTGGCAAACTGTGATAAAAACCATTCTATTGGTCGACAAATATATGGAGCACGTCGTACATGGGACTCACAACTTCCCTCTCCTGAGAGCGTCGCCGCCAAGACCTTTCTCAAAATCCATTTCGACGAGCGAATCAGGTTGCGAGATTGGTGTTCGAAACAGGGGAAGCAAACTGATTCGCTGAAAGTCAGAAGTCCTAAAAGCAATATGGCAGCCGCCAACTCCACACACAGATAGGCCTAGGCCTAGCGCGATTAGCGTTCACCTCTCAACAACTGGTAATGCTGACATACAACTTCACAGCCTTTATTTGGAGTTGACACGATCAACAGTGGATGACGAGAATACAATGTGGAGAAACAACTATCGGTAAGTATTTTGGTGTGTTACTGTATGAGTATTATATCAAGCTTTCTATGTGCTGTTAGGTTTATCTTTATTGACTTTAATCATCATCATGTTAATTTCTCTTTTTAGCGCCAAATTTGACAGCACTGTCAGCAGACGACAGATAGACCAGATCAAATGTTCAGTCAGTTCTGATGTATTGTTGGTTGATACTTGCGTGGCACATAAAAGTCGCAAAGTTGCGTTATAAAATCAAGCATCATGGAGTTCAATGAAGCATTACGACTGGCTCTCCGACGATTTGATCCAACAATTTCTTTAAAAGATCAACAGATTAATGCGATCCAAAATATTTACGATGGCAATGATGTAGTTGTTGTCCTTCCAACCGGATATGGTAAATTGATTATATTTCAGTTATTGCCATACATTATTTCTATGAAGAAATTCGGACACTGTGACCCATGCAGGTGTATGGTTCTTGTCATCTCTCCATTAAATGCTCTGATTCGCGACCAAATAGATCCGTGAAAGTGGTTTACGGGCTTGTAGCTTAGATGCCAGAACTTGTGATGTCACTGATGATGGCGAGGTGCAGTTGTGTATGGGAGACCACTTTATTGACATTGAAAAGGGGAACGCCAACATACTATTTGCGCACCCAGAGGCAATAGTTTCGAGTAAAAAAGGTCGTGCCCTACTGTTAAAACACAGAGAAGAGTTGTAGCCGTTGCTGTCGATGAAGCCCATTGCTGTGTTGACTGGTGAGTAAAACTATGTTTTTTGATAGTCCTTGGGGATGCCTTAAGCTTACTGTTATTTATAACTGTCAACATCAGAACAAGATGATGGAAATTGTATACATGTATCTCACAGTAGTGTCCCATTTTTAAATTTACCTTCATGTTTTAATGTAAATTTGGTATGTAATAGACGGTGTCATATGGAAAACTTATCATTGTATTATCTTTTCTTTTTATATACTACCAGTAGCATTATTTCATGCATGAAAAACAATAAATCCATATCTATGGAAACCACTCAAACATATTTTCTTTGTCAAAACACAATGACTGTGTTGGAGAGTTAATAATGTTGTCTACTTGCTGAATGATTTTGGAAAATCAGTAGATAAGGTGGATACATTTACAATGTGCTTCTAATGAGAGCCATTATAGTATAATTTATACATATATGTACACATACAATTTTATTAAATTTGTGTAGTTCTCTAGTATCTTTTAGTTTAAGCTTATGAAATTATTTGATAAAGAGCTTGATTTGCTGGTTTTTTTCCCTAAGTACTAATACATTAAATTCTAGGTTAAAATGTAATATTTTTACCATGATAGTAGACAGAGATCAATAGATGATTTAAAAAAATTATTTTGAAAGAAAGTCGTAGATTTAATGTGTCGCATTTCTTTTTAGAGGAATTTCTTTGATTGCAATTTAAAGTGACCATATAGATGACAAATGGATAGTCATTTTGGATTTTTAATCCATAAAACAGCATCCACAAAAAAGCTATGTGAAAGAGAGTCGACCAAATCTTTGTTTGTAACTCAATACATTACAGAAAGCTAAAAAGTGTTAAAAAGTTTGTTATTCTACATACAATAGCAAATGTTTTGAACATTTTTTAATGTTTTGCAATACTTTGAATTAGGAACAATGATTTAGTATTCATTTTGTATCTTTATGCACATTGCTTTTTAAAGTATAAAAACATAGTAGAGCTGTCTTAAGGATTAAAAATCGATTTGTCATCGAAATAGTCACTTTAAAGTGAAATGGGTATTCAAACTTTTAAGAATTTGTCATTGAAGGGAAACCTTTTAAGGATGCTGGCTCTCGTATTTTTTAAAATGTTTTTTAGACTATTATACATAAGATGTAAATGTGAACATTTTAAGTAGAATAATTTCTCATGTACTATGTGATCCCTGACCATCAATCTGGTGAAAGTGTATATCATCTGTACTCAGGTGTTTCATATGCTTCGGTGTTATTGTAAATTACCATCTCCCTTTTTTTTCCTTTCAGGGGTCACGACTTTCGCCCTGACTACTCACGTCTGTGTGTTTTAGCCTCACTTTTTCAAATGTTCCTCATGTGGCTTTAACGGCAACAGCAACAAAAATGTATGAAGAGTCCATTGTCTCAACAATGTGTCTCAATAAACCAACTGTAATCCGAGAAAACCCAAACAGACCAAACATAACTTATCAGAAATGTTCACGACCTCCACGGGGGAAAGATAGTTATCATTCAATATTAGAGCCACTAGCAGTAGAATTGAAAGAGAAAAAACTTGACTTTCCATTGACTTTTATCTACCTTCCACTAGAATGGTGTGGCTATGGCTATGTTTTATTTTCTCGCATTCTTGGCTCTGATCAATACCAACCACCTGGATGTGATGAAATTCCAAAGTTTAGACCACAAACAGAGATGATGAAAGCTGAAATTCTATCTTCATTGAGCTCATCAAAATGTTCACTGAGAGTTGTATTTGCCACTGTAGCTCTTGGTATGGGCCTTGACTGCCCTCGTGTTTATCAAGTCATACATATTGGTGTACCAAGGACAATGGAAAGTTACTTTCAAGAAACTGGAAGAGCAGGAAGAGATGGGAAAAATGCCAAGGCTATACTGTACTATAATAATATTGACATTGCCGTTAACAAAAAGGACATGTCTGATGCTATGACTATGAGAGAATATTGTAAAAACGATAGTGATATTTGTTTAAGGAAACTGTTGTTGAATTATTTTGATTTTGATAAACCTGAAACAGAGCTACCAAGTCATTTGTGCTGTAGTGTATGTGAAAAGTCTTGTTCATGTTTGTCATGTAACCAAGTTAGAGATCTGGAAGTAGATTTATCTATGTTTAACACTGAATAAGATCACTATCTGAATCAGAAATAACGCTATAAAATAACTTGTATTCATGGAACTATGAATATGTGTAGATAAATATCAGACATGTTTACATGAACTTTAACGAAAACTCTGTACATAGCAAATGACGTAAGCCAAGTGGTTAAAATTTATACCAAGTATGTATATATTTCCAACCTGATGTGACAAAAAAACACATTTTTCATGTACAAGAAATCATTGAAACCCCCCCCCTGACCTCACCGAAAATGTGAAAATGTTTACAGAAATTTTTGATATACTACTGTAAACTCAAAACGAAACTAGATAACGAAAATTTAAACATCCAGAAAAAAATGTTGTTTTTTTTATTTATTTATTCTAAATAATATGTTGATGTTGAAAAATATCAGTTTGACTTTAATGAAATAAGAAATTGAAATAAATAGCAGTCTATATCCATACAGACAGTATTTGTTAAACTTCATACAGACAGTATTTGTTAAACTTCATACTTATACTAGACTAAATAAAAAGTTGCTTTAGATACTGATAATATATGTCTCTATTGTCCTAAATCCACTTGCTATTATTTTTTACATCTCCCAGGATGTCAACTAATTCATTGGAATCACTTGCTATTATTTTTTACATCTCCCAGGATGTCAACTACTTCATTGGAATCACATGCTATTGTTTTTTGTTTTTTTACATCTACCAAGATGTCAACTAATTCATTGGAATCACATGCTATTGTTTTGTTTTTTTGCATCTCCCAATATGTCGACTAATTCATTGGAATCACATATTATTTTGATTACATCTGGAAGTTGCAGGTATACAGCATTCAGATCTAACATGCTGTGTTTTTTGTTTCATATCAAGATAATATTCATGATGCAGCTTGGTGGGAGATAAAAGTAACTTATTCTATCTATCCAGTATCCTGAAATAAATTGTTCCAAATGAATAAGGATGATGACTATCAAAATTATTTTCAGGAGGGTAATTATGTGATTTTTATTGTCGTGCTGCCAGTTCCATTAACATTCTATGGAAAAGTTTAACTCGACACAAATTGCAGAAGTATAATATGTGTAATGGGTGTTTTAGATTCTTGAGAATTCAAACATAAATTCCACTACTTGCTATGCTTCTATCATCTTATCTTTTGCAATGTGAAAGTGAAGTACTGTGATTTTGATTTATATTAAATTATTTTCACTGACATGTTTCAAAGGAACGTACGAAAGCCGTAGAGGGACTTCTGACTTCCGACTTCGGACTTCTGACTTCTGACTTCTGACTTCCGACTTCGGACTTCGGACTTCTGACTTCTGACTTCTGACTTCCGACTTCCGACTTCCGACTTCGGACTTCGGACTTCGGACTTCTGACTTCTGACTTCCGACTTCCGACTTCCGACTTCGGACTTCGGACTTCCGACTTCCGACTTCGGACTTCGGACTTCGGACTTCGGACTTCTGACTTCCGACTTCCGACTTCCGACTTCCGACTTCGGACTTCGGACTCTGACTTCCGACTTCCGACTTCGGACTTCGGACTTCTGACTTCTGACTTCGGACTTCGGACTTCTGACTTCTGACTGCCGACTTCGGACTTCGGACTTCGGACTTCTGACTTCTGACTTCTGACTTCTGACTTCCGACTTCGGACTTCTGACTTCTGACTTCTGACTTCTGACTTCCGACTTCGGACTTCGGACTTCTGACTTCTGACTTCTGACTTCTGACTTCTGACTTCCGACTTCGGACTTCGGACTTCGGACTTCGGACTTCTGACTTCTGACTTCCGACTTCTGACTTTGAATTACCTATCACAACATGACTATTTCACATTTTATATTTACCTCGAGGATAGTTGGTGTATTATTTAGGTTGATACCCTGGCTGATTTTCAAATGATTTATTAATTTTGAGATTGCATAGATGATTAAGATTATTTATGCATTAGGCGGACGTTCATTTTTTTTAGCACAATAGATAGAAAATTGTTCAAATAAAAAAAATCACACCAAAGGTGTGTGATTTGGGTAAAAAAATGTGATTTTTGGTGAACACTTCATAACTACTGAGAAGATTGATCTGAACTTTGGTGAGGGTGTACTTTAAGGGATTTGCAACTGAAAAATTCTTCATGATGATCCCCTCAGTGGTATGCAATTAGGCTTTTTGTTAAAAAAAACTTCAATTTCAAAACTAGTGGGCAAATTGAGCTGAAATTTGCTTGGATGTTTTTAGGAGTGTGTAGATGAAGAAAAAATCAGCTCTTGATGATCTTGTCAGTGAGATGTAAATTAAGTGTAAAAATATGGATTTTGGTCAAAAACTTATATCTCGAAAACTACTTTGAAGATGGGGCTGAAATTTAGTGGGGATGTTTCTAGCATGTTATTCTGCAGATGATTTTTAAGATATGTTGATACAATTGGCACTAGCAACCATAACCATGCCCTTAGCAACAACCAAAAGACAGTGTATTTTGCATAAATAACAATATCATTGGATAGATAAGTAAATAAACATTAAAAATAATTCTGCAAATATGCCTAGCAAGACCACGTTCATAGCAACAGCTCAAAGACACTATTTTGCATAGATAACAACATTATTTGGTAGGCAAGTAACCATTCCATAAAATTAGTAAATATGCCTAGCAACAAGTAGGCGCCCATAGCAATAACAAAGAGACTGTATTTTGCATAGATAACATAATTGGGTAGGTAATTAGTAAACATCATAACGTAACAGACGTTATAATAAATCGAAAATATAGAGGCGGGGTACCGATGTCACCCGGAGTACAAAAATAGACATTTCTAGAGGGCGTTGTATCCCTTAAAGGACGTCCATGATCATGCCTTATGGCGCACTGCATTGTGGGCATAGTTGAAGACAAATGGCCGTCAACGCTCACACGTTGGACCTTCAGCAGGTAAGCAAACAAGTTTCAAGATTGGAAATGAACCACTTCAATTTTCTTGCCACAGAACGCTACTTTAATATGGATCATAGATTGTAATATATACAACGGAGAGAGTATTACATGTATGTAAATTCAGGGATGTAGATAACAGGCGGGAAAAAAGACTTGCAGAAATCATGCACTTTTCTTGGTACGTGGTAGACAGAATGAGCTTTCTTTCTACATAGTAGATTTTCTCACTTGCCTGTTCCACATGTAAATTATATAAATTGATGATTACTTGCAATGCCGACCTTATGAAGCCAATCATGCCAATGAATGAATATGTACGGACGCTCGATACCTATGTTACATTAGATCAACATTAGACTCCCGTGAAACTTGGTATCACGTGTAGCCTGTTACAAATGCCATTGAATATTTACCGCTACATGATAAAATGTTACACCCCTGAAAAAGGAGAGCTATTAGTATTACTATTACACATGTGATGTCAGTCGGTCATTTTAGTACAGTTTGGGAATTTCATCCTACTCTTGGAACGTCATGGAAAAAATTCACCACTTGAAACCCCTGAAAAATCTTACTCATAACGAGTCCCAGTAAAGGGAAACAGAAATTTCTTTTCATGCATTGCCATGGAAAAGTGAAACCCGGGTGATTGTGTGTTATTTATAGTAGTTTTGTTGACAGTTTTAACAAATACTCAATATCATATCTAAGGCGAGAAAAAAAATAATTGTGACATTTTGTATTTCCGCGAATAGGGTAGGTAGGTCATGATTTTATTTTATTTTATTTTGTCTTTTTAATTGTTTTTATTTTTGAAAAATATTGCTTTGCCCCCCCCCCCAACAAACAAACAAAAAAAAACAAAAAAAAACCCAACCCCACACCCATCAACAACAACAACGAATTGTTGGTCAGAATACCCCTTCTGATAGTTTGATAGTGATAGTTCGCGATTTCAATGAAATGTGTACAGGTGTCACTGGGGTGAAGAAAAGAGACATACATGAAGGTTAAGAAGACAGAACTTATCATATTTTTGTTTTAAATGTAAAACGAAAGACTTATTGGAAACACATATTTTCTTTTATTTGCCTAAGCATCAGCTGAAATCTACGTTCACATAATCATAAGATAACTGAAGTGTCCAAGTGTCAAACTACAGTAAAACATGTATCTTGTGATCAGATTTACTAGTGATCTATTGATTACTTTATAAGTTGAATTTTAGAAAGAAAGTCTACCACAGGAAAAAAAAAGTTGATGTTGATGTCTCCCCTGGGGGGAAATGCAATCGGAATACTTGAGAAAACCTTGTTAAAGAAAACCAAAAATAAAATTGTTCATGCCTTTGCATAGGCCACAATATCGAAGCTGTTGACCATTAGAAATAATAATCTCCATTGTCTAAACAGCATAACAAATGATTGTTAAATGGGTATGGCAATGGAAACTGTGCATTCCTGATAAAGAATTTACAAGCTTTGACTTGGGTGCAGTGATGGTCAAAAAATATCAAATGGCAACAGAGCAACAATGAACAAATGACAAAAGATGACACCAGTTGATTTACCTCAAATACTCCTGAGTCTTGGAGAGCTTCAAAACTCCTTGAGGTCCTAGAATTTCAAGTGAATGTGTATGTGTATTAACTCTGATTCATGAAAACACTGGTAATGAATTCTTCTTATCAAATATTGTGGGCAAGTAGATTTGTCTTCATGAAAGTAAAAAAAAATGGTGGTACACTTATCCATCAAAATAAATCCTAAAAATCTGTGTTTTCACATTTTTTAATTCCAAAAAAGTACTTGCAGGAGAAGTCATTTAAAGTCTTCATATTATTTTGCAAAATTCAAGTTCAGGTTGGGGGTGTTGCCCCCTGGTCCCCCCATGTGGGTTGCTACCCCTGCTGGGAGAGGACCCCAGACCTCCCTGTTTTTTTCATGAATTTTCCTGCTGATTTAAGTCTTCTCTACCTCCATGTGATAAAATATGACAGCATGAACAAGGACACCAAGTCTAGTTGCTGAACTAGTGTACTAGTGTATTGGCATTTCAAGATAGCACAATTTGTAATTTTGTGGAACCCAAGCTTGCTTACAACATTTTACTGGAGGGAGTCATGTAATTAGATTGCTGTGTGTAGAGTGTTTATTAAAGAACGTATAATTCACAAGGTGTCCTTTTCCATTTCAACAAGCGTTTGCATTAATGGTATGTCTATGAATGTGTAATATTTTGACTATTTGTATTCTAGGTGCTGATTTCCCTGTTTGCAAGCCAAAGGGGAAATGAAATTTATGAAAAATGTTTAATGGAAAAGGTGAGTGTATATAACAATGTCTTTCATACATTGTACTGTGACTGAAGAGGTGCACATGAATTTTTCAAGATGAGCTGAATTCTCTGGACTACAATAACTTGATATTTTGGAATGTTGAAAGGTTAAGGGTGTTGGGAGAGTGACTGAAGACTTAAATTGTCCTATATACATTCTGCCAAAAATGCTTCTACCACTGCATTACGTTTCTCCTGTAAATATATGAATGAGTATAGAATGGCATTTCACATACATGTGTTGTCAGATAATATCATCTATTAGATAAAGTCTGATATTAGACTCTTAATATTAGAGTCCATACCTAATATTGAACTCTAACCTAATACATTAGACGACAGAATGGGTATTAGCTATTATACTATAACATTATTTTTTTAGCACCCCTCCCCCCAGTGGCAGCCATATTTGTAGTAAAAAATCAGTGTAATACATAGAGACACAATTCAAGTGTTTACCCATATATTATCAAGTACAAGCTTTAAGATCTTTTTTAGCCTTGATCTTGAAGTTCAGTTATCACAGTTAATCCATTTCTTGAACATTACAGACATTTTTTAGTATTTATTTGTTTCCAATTTATTCTAAATCATTTTGCATATATGTATATGCAAGCCTTAATTTCGGTGATCATATCACTTTTCACTGAATGGTGACCATATTTTTTGTAAAAAAGATAATTGACTGCATAGCTCAAAATTGTAGTACATGGAATCTCCATTCAAGTGTCTACTCCCATATTATCAGGTGTAATCTTTCTTTGAAGACTTTGACCTTGAGGGTCAATGATCAAAATCATGTCACTTCTTCCATACGAGACACTTTCTCCTATTTATTTGTCAATTTCTTTTTAAAAAAATACAGGTTACAGAAAAATGTACACAAGGATAAACTTTCTGGTCATATAACCTTTTATTGTGTGGCAGCCATATTTGTAATTTACTTCATAACTTAAAGACTATAATTGTACATAGAGACTCCATTCAATGTCTACCCTCAAATTTGGTGTAAAAAATATATTACTTTCAAGAACAAAACAGACATACTGGCACTTATTTCTTAATTTAATTTTCCCCTTTATTATCAGAGATAATGTTTATGTTAGTATCTTTACATTAGACCTTGACCTTTGTCTTCTGCATTAAAATTTCACACAAAATAGTTTCATTTGTTAATAAGTAAAGTACATGAGGGGTCTATGTCTTCTACAAAGACTTTATCGATAATGGGTTTTTTCGTGCCTTCATAATATGAACTGTAAATATTTGTTGCAACTTCATGATATGAACTGCAAACTGAACCTGACTGCTGTTTGTTTTTACAATCCAGGTATTGGACAAAACAACGCTACTGAGTTTGCTTAAAAGCGACAAATCATTAGAAAAACTGGGCCTGAAACTGGGTGAAATTGTGAATTTGAAAACAGAGCTGGAAGCAGAGCTGGAAGCAGAGCTGGAAAAAGGTACTAAAGTCTTCAAATTTAGGTTTCCACATTAAATCAATATTATGTAATGCACTTTTCACTATGTATTCTTGTTTTTGCTAAGGTTGGGAATGGTGAATGCAAAAAATAGGCAAGGGAGAGGGTTATAAAAAGTGTCACTTTCGCACTTCACACTGTGTCGCAGGTGACAGTGTAGTCTGGTAACATCCATTCACAAAACTGATGACCAATAAAAAAATCCTCTTCCTTAAAACATAATTCTGCCATTAGTGTCTGTGAATACACAGAATTAACATGAATATCATGCAGTAAATAAAAAGTATTTTTAGTCTGACATGCCATGTACATATAGAAACCATTTGAGTGTCTACCCCCAAATTAATGATCTTGAACTTCCTGATGAACCTTTACCTAAGGTCATGACTATCATGATCAAGGTCAAATAGTCAAAAAGAAAATTCTTTTGTACATACTTCAAAAAGTTGGCTATGCTGAGACCCCAATTTAAGTGTCTACCTCCACATTTAAATATCAGAGATAATTATTTTCCATACCCAGACTTTTGACCATGACTTTCATATTCAACTTCAAATTCAAGGACAAACAAGTGCAGTCAGTTTGCAAGTTGTAACATGGAAACACGATTCAGGTGCATACACCATCATTGTTTGCACAATAACTTTGAAGTTTTCAAAGGGGCTCCATTCAATTGACTACACCAATATTATCAGAGGTAATCTTTCTTCTTACACACCAGCCCATTACCCTGACCTTCATATTGAAGGTCAATACAGATAACTAAGTAATTTTTTTTAAAATTTGCAAAAATAGACACTATATTAAAATGCATCTATATAATTTTAGAGTTATCTGTTCAGAAGCTGAACTTTGACAACTGATGTTTAGGGTCAAATAATAATTTCTTAAACCCCAACAGGCAAAGCCCAAGGGAGACTACTACACTCAGTCTGTCTTTCTGTCTGTCTGTCATCTGTCTGTGTGTCCGTCCATCTGTCGTCTACATTTTATGCAATTTATCCCTTCACTTTGTGACCTTTATGATAGTAATTGAATGGCAGTCATATTTGTCATAAAAATTCACATTTTTACCCACTAACTCTGGAAGCTTAATATATAGAGGCATCTTTTGAGTGTCTACACCCATGTTATCATCTATTATGAGCTTATGAGAATTTGACCTTCACCTCTATGTTCAAAGTCAAATAGCCAAAATTTTAAAGTGTATATGTACACATCTGACATGCGCGGGCCGATTTCAATCAAATGTGTCACAAATGTTCAATACAATAGTCTGTTATTTTGTTTACTATGCAATAATTGCTTAATCTTGGTCATATTGAACTTAGAAATTCATATTTTGCCAATTAAGGAGGTCTGCTAGTTACATTTTAACCATTGTGACCCAATAAAACTTAAGCATGTACATAGTATATATAATAATTAGTTCAAATATGAAAAGAAAAAATTAGGTCACCGTATTTCCTAAATTTAACTATTAACTAATTATATACATTTTGAAATCAAAGGATATTTATTCTATTAGTTTGCAATATTATTTTAATTCTGCTGTCAAAAGTAAAAATAAACTTTTTTGTGTTATTTTGGAAGTCTATAAATAGAATATTTGGTTCAAAATTCTATATGGATGAAATGTACTACAATTAACCATGGATTGATCTAAAACTTTCTGTGAAGGGTAATTGTAGCTTTATGTCTCCAACAAATAGAAAAGAATGTATGGTCACCACATAAGTTTTCATCCCAGAAAGCAACATTTTTCACCTGTACTAAGTGTTATTTTGGTGAATTGGCCTTTGACATTTGACCTAGTTGTGGGGTCACTATATAGCTTGACTCAGTGTGTGCAACTTTGGCAAGTTTCATCTCATTCCTACAAAAGATAAGCAAAATAATGAAAAATTCATTACTGTTTCTAAGGCAAGAAAATTTGATCTTTTACACCACACTGATGGTTCTTCACTATATGGCTGTAGAGGGCATATTGTAGTCAGTCCCCATAGAATCAGCTACGTCACTGCATGAAAATGAATGATCACAGGCAAACCCGTGGACCTCATTAGGTCTTGAAACTTAGCAGAAATAGACTTAATTATAATTTCTACATCCATGCTATCTATAATGAGCTTTTTCATGAGACAGTGAACTTTGACCAAGACCTATATTTCCAAGGTTAAGTTGCCCAAAGTGTTCATGTATGCCCATGACATGCATGGATCAGTTTCAAACAAACCTGGTGCAACTATCAGATACTGTAGTTCAGTATGCACATCACTTTGTTCTGTGACTTCACAATCGTTCAGCTGAATGGTGGCCATATTTTGTCATCAATTTTAGAATATGAATTAGTAAAGGTGACTTGTTTGGGAGGGGATATGTCTTTGGTGAAGATTTCTTATTTTGAATTGTCAATTCAGCTAGACACCATGAAATTATCAATACCCATTTTATTTTCAGATTAACCTAGTCTCATGTGTCACAGTCTTGCTCTATATAATAGTCATGGGCCATGGGCCATTACCTCACTGTTAACAATTAAATGCATGATTGCTTGGTGCTATGGCTAATTTGAACATAGACAACTTGTTGCCGTGACAATTAAATTGATGAAGGGCTACATTCATAGACCCTATTTTGATGCCTTTGGTATTCAAATTCAGACTTCCACACACTGGCCAGCAGTAATCACTCTTGATTTGTGTCATACAATCCTTACAATATTGCCATGATATATTAAACAAAATCTGTTTATAAACATTTTGTTCATAATAGACACAAAAAAGACAGGGATCTCAGAACTGGTGAAGGCCATACGAGAAAAAAATACAAAGGGCCTTGAAAGGTCGAGGAAGCAAAATGTTAGAAAAGATAAGAAGCACACTGTAAGTATGTTCAAACAAGGTTAACAGGTCATAGATACTCTATGTAATAGTGTAGATATCACATTGATGTCGGCTCATGATCACCATTAGTGACTGGTTTGTTCCTCATGAAGTAAAAGGCTTTCTTAGTGCAGCTTAATTAATATGTTTTCAGTAGTGTTGTAGGCATGTGAAAGTTGTTGTCTGTCAATCTGTGTGTGTGCGTGCGTGTGTGTGTGTGTGTGTGTGTGTGTCAAGTTTGTGGATTGTTCAAAGCAATGTGATCTGATGAACAATATGCAATAGACACTTTGTTATATTTATTTGCTGCCTATTGCTTCTAAATCATGTGTACAGATTATACAGAAGAAGAGAAATATACATATTTATCACCATTATCTCCATTTAGTGTGACTGAAATATGATGTTCAGTAATGCTATAGGCATGGCAAAGTGTCTCTCCAGCAGTATGTAACAGTTATATAATAACATATGATATCAAGGGCAATATCACAATTTATTGCCTGCCCTATGGATGGTGGTCATTCTCTTAGTATCTTTACCTTTGACCCCTGCCTTTTTTACCTTCTAGGTCAAAATTCAACAAAATAATTTATTCATCTGTTTGTCACTCAAAAGTAAAGTATTGAGGGGATTGTTTTCTGTGATGACTTCTTGATAAGACTGACCTAGGCATTCATATTTAAGATCATTAAGCAATTTACTCTACTTTTGAAGTTTTGCACATACTAGTATAGACATAATTCAAGTGTATGCATCCATACTTTTAGAGATGAGCTTGCTATTTAAAACTGACCTTGAATATCCTGTCTTTAGGCTTAAATTGTAATTTATCTAGGAAAACAATATTTTTTAATAGAGTGACCATTTTAGTACATATATCCATGATCCAACCAGTTTACCATAGTACTCCAAAAAGTACTAAATCAGAAGTGAAAGCAACTCAGGAAGGCACTGATAGTGCAACATCTTGTAATGTGAGCAGGACCAAACGACAGTGCAGAAAATTGACCGTGAAATCGGGAATGACAGCTTCAGCAGATATTGATGTAAATTATTGTAGAGAAACAGAATCAAGCTATGCAGAAGTTATATCACGAATATCTTCATTGTCAAGGACAGAGTGTAAGATGCTGTGTTCTTTGGTTGACCCAGAGATTAATACCACTGAAGACGATTTTGACCCAATCATGAATGACTACAAAGTACTGTCAATAAATAAACTTAACAAATGCTACCTTGACTTGAAGCCATCATCCAGTATTGATAGCAAAGAGAATGACTTTGTTTTCTCGCAGGCAAATGGTGGGGAGAATGAACACATCATCCTCCATGGACCAAATGAAGTGTGGGGTTATGATGACAATGAGCTCATACTGTGTGTGGTGGTATCCTGCCACAACAAACCTCAGACAACATACACTTGGAAAAAAGAAGAAACAATAATAATGAAAGACTCTGACCATTGTTGTATTGGTATATCACAGGCCGGCTCATATAGTGTGTCAGTGTGTTTTGAAGACATGATGGAAGAATCAGAAATAGTGACAGTAGTTGATGTCAGTTCCCAGCAGGCAGAAAGAAATGATTTGCCAGAAATTGCCAACCCAGAAGAAGATCCTTCACAACATGAAAATACCGCAATGGCCTGTGCAGATGAAGGCCATCCAACAAGTGAGAATGATGGGGGGTACATCCCAATAATAAAAATATCTGATGTAAAATACAAGAAAAAAGATGAAATAGGGAGGGGGTCTTTTGGTATTGTCTATAGAGGTTCTTGGGCTGGCACTGATGTAGCTATCAAGGCACTGAATGTGAGAAATGCAAGATATTTCAAGTCAGTAGTAAAACGAGAAGCTATCGTTCACAGTAGAATACACCATCCCAACATAGTTCAACTTATGGCCTTTGCTTCAGAAAAGCACATGATGTATTTAATTACTGAATTCGTAGATGGCCCTAATCTTGAAGATGTTCTCTTTCATGAGTCATGTGTTGGTGAAATACAGGATAAAGTACATGTGGCAAAACAGATATGTCAGGCAGTTTCCTATTTGCATTTCAATGGAATCGTACATAAAGACATAAAGCCAGCCAATGTGCTCATCACGAAGGACACCATGGTTGTGAAACTATGTGACATGGGCATAAGTAAAATAGCTGCAATGCAACAGACCCTGCAGCGCAGTATTGCCATGGGAATAGAATCAACCCAAGGAACACCATCTTATATGGCCCCGGAATGTTTTTTGAGAAACGAACATGCCACTGTCAATTCAGATATGTGGTCTTTGGGATTAACATTGTTAGAGTTGCTCACAAGTAAAGATGCATGGGCTCTTGATGATGATGATGATGATGATGATGATGATGATGATGATGATGATGATGATGATGCTGGTGAAGATGGTGATGCTGGTGAAGATGGTGATGCTCTCAAGGATCTGAAGGATCTTATGCAAAGGCAAATTAAACCTCAATCCATTCTGCTTCTAGAGAAATCATGTAACATGGACAGTGTATGTGAACTCATAAGAAAGTGCGTTGAATATGATCCAAGGGAAAGACCATGTGCACTCTTATTAGTACGGGCTCTTTGTGACTAAAGGTGTAAATAATGATATTAGCTCTGCTGTCAACGAGAACTGAGCAGAGCTGAAGGGTTAGGTGGATTCTCCATTGTCGTCTGTCGATCGTGCATCAACTTTTAGCCCCAACGGGCGATGCCCAGAGGGGGGCTATTACATTGGGTTCCGTGCATGCGTGCATCTGTGCACCCTCACATCTTCACATGCATCAACCTATTTCAACCAAAGTTGGCACATAGGTAACTTACTATGTGGGACATATGCACGTCACTTAAATTTGCAACCTCGACCTTTATGGCAAAATGGCAGCCATATTTGTGATTTTCACTTTTTACCATGTATCTCCAAACGCGTGATACATACGGACATCATTCAACTGTCTATCCTTATATTATCAACGGTAAGCTTTCTAATGAGACTTTGACCATGACCAACATTTTCAAGGTCAAATAGCCAAAATTTGTTTTGAACTCATGTAGTTGAATGTACAGAGACCCCATTCAGGTGCCAACACCCATATTATCAAAGGTAAGGTGGTTTTTTGTTTTTTTACTTGACCTTTGACCTAGACCACCACCTTCAAGTAGCAAATTGCTCAATAACTTGAGAGGTTTTGTATCCAGAGACATTATTCAAGTGTTTTCACCTATATTTATTGAGGTAAGCTTTCAAGCTGGTCACTAAGCTTTGACCTTGACCTTCAATGTCAAATAGGAAATCATTCAATAACTTTCAAAGTTTTACATTTAGACACCATTCAAATGTATACACCTTTGCCCTTAAGATAGACCTGTGACCTTGACTTCTTCATCTTCAAGGTCAAATTTAGATATACACAGTAAATTTGGCATTCAACTAACCAGTTGGGTCTTTGACAAAGGTTTGTTCTATTTTCATCTTCTTTCTCTGAAACTGGCTGTTGGATTGCTTTGATATGTAGGTTGCATGTCCCTTTTGGGGTATGGGGAGACTATTCAGATTTGTTCATGCCAAGTTTATATGAGTAAATTTACACTTTAGCAGATTTTTGGTTCAAATAGATATTTTCAACTTCTTCTCCGGAACAGGTAGTCAGATTGCTTTGATGTTTGGTGTACATGGGGGGGGGGGGGGGAGACCTTATACCAGAAACTGATGGGTTGTTCCGAGTGATATAATGTTATAATGTTTTCAGTAGTGTGTAGTAGATGACCAGATCATTGATATTGTAAATATTTCATTTTTTAAAGTCAAAGACAGTAGGCTGTTAGTGTGTCAACTGAAATGTGACTAATTGTGTGGTTTTGACACTTTAACTCCAAATTACTTGCCGTGATTGAGCTGAAATTTAATGATAGGTCAAATTGGCAGTTTTGTGATAGCAACATAGATTTCAGTACATTTTTCTAATATTTGTTTACAGAATACACAGTTTTGGAATCTATCACTTATAATTAGAGGTATAATTACTCTAGGTTAATAGATTGATGGGAACTTATAATTATAGTCTTTCTAACTGCTGATCACTGTTCGTTAGCACAACTTCACTTGGGTTCAACATTGCCGTGTTTGTGTGTGTGTGAGGGTGTGTGTGTGGGGGGGATTTTGTCATCAGGTCAACAAATGTCACAAACCCCCCACCCCCACCCAAAGAAACTGACCAGTCCCTTATTAAACTGGAAGCACACTGCACTTAATGACGGTATGTTTTTACAAAGAAAATGTTAGTTGTTATTTTAACTTTCATCCAGTGTTTTGCTTTCATGACAATTGATTGTTAATCAGATAATTCTGGTATACTATAGACAATGAACAATGACACAAGTGATCTCCTTGATATTTATTTTTGTATTTTATTGAAATAAAATATTCTGAAATTGTTTTTCATGGATGTTCTTGATGTACTAACAATTATAGTATTTACAATCATCGAACAAATATTAGATAGTGCTAGTAACTACCACATTTAGCACAGGTAATTACACTTAAATTTAAATTTAGCTAAATTTTTGTTCACAACACTAATAGCGGTTATTACTTTGGTCATTTCAGTTTGCTTGTAGACAAACCAAAGCAAAAGGGTAAAAATAAGTCACTGTAGTGAAGTACAAATTCAATAGCTTCTCCTGAACATTGTTTCTCTCAATGGAAACATTATATCCAAGAATAAATTAATGTGCATAAAAAAATAGCGCCAATGGCATTGTAGCACAACTGCACAGTTTTTAAAAATGTGCATCCACATGTTGATCCATGCTAGGTATAGGTGTTCATTTGCTGAATGATTATCTAGTTGCCTATCCAACCATGTTGTTATCTTTGCAATATACGCGATCATTTAGCTGTCGCTATGGGCATGGTCAGGTTGCTAGGTATATTTACATACATTTTTGAATGTTTACTCACTTACCTACCAGATGATGTTATTTGACCAAAATATAATTTCATTTGGTTGTTGCTAAGGGCGTGGTCATGGTTGCTATAACCAATTGTGTCAAAATATTTGAAAGAAAATCTGCAGAATAACATTCTCAGAAACTTCTCACCAAATTTCAGTCTCACTGATCGAGTACTTTTTGAGATATAAATTCTTGACCAAAATTCACCCCCATATGCATCCCCATTAAATTTCAGTCCAATCTGCTGAGTAGTTTTGGAATTACAGATTTGACCAAAAAGATACATGTTTAGCCCTAATTTGCATATTACTGATGGAATCAATATGCCATGGAACAAATCTTAATTTACATACACCTATGAACACACACACAGACACTTGCCATGCCTATAGCACTTCTGAACCTTATCAGTTCAGTTGTGCTAATGAGTAGATGAGAATCCATTTCAGGTATAGTGTTCAACTGCATGAATCAATTCCATAAATAGTGTCTCTGCTTCAGTTACTGTTGTTGGCATTTCATGTTCAGGCATAACTTCATTTGCTAACTGTATGAACTCAAGGCTGCATCCATGGTCTGGCACTTTGGTAGCATAAAGATCAATGCATAAATCAACACTGTCTACATCAATGCATGTACCATAGTTGTGGCAATCTGATAACTCAGGTAAGTAATAAAGAATATCAGGTTTGCCTTTCACGTTATCGGAGTTAGCCTTCGAGGTAATATAATGAAGATTCCACTCCATTGCAATACTATTGAGTTCATCATGCAAGATACCCATGAAGCAGTCAGTATCTTATACATTCAACATGTAGTGGGTCATAATTGTGATACAGTCCACTGTCTATCAGGTCCTTAAAATACTTGATCCACCAGTCAGCTCCTTGTCGTCTCATCATACTCCACCAAGCCTCAATCCTTTGGTTGGAAGTACTTTTACCATACATGAAGCTGTTGAGCCCGGCAAGATCATCACTGTCATACCATCTAAAAAGTGGCTGCAAGTACTCCACACGAGAATTTTCTGTCCCAAGGTCACATCACAAAGTCCTTGGGACAACACCTTCATGCTTCACACAGGTGAGGTAGTAGTTGGCAATAATCCCAGGGTCATTGTTACTTGAGGAAATTTCTAGCCATAAAATTCGTCTGCTGTATCCATCTATGGCACCATGTATAGCAAATCCAAATGGTTTAAGTTTGTCATAGCCATCAGTGTGCCAAATAAAATTTGGCCCTGCAGCCCCGTATTTTCTTCTCAAGAGCCTGTGCTTCTTACGTCTGTCAATACCATCAGGATCAAGTATATTCATCAATTCTAGTACTATATCCCTGTTTACTAATAAGCCATACTTCAATTTCAGCCTTTTCCACATGGCTCTATAACCAATACAAGCCCCACTGCCATTTAGCTCCATCTCAATAGCTGCAACTACCGTTTCTATATTTGACAAGCTGATAGTCTTCTTCCGTCTCAAACCAAACTTTTTCAAGATGCGCTTCAGATGTCTCAAGCTGATACTAACACCTATTCAAAAAAATATGTTCAATTATTATTATCTATTGTTATTATTATTGTTATTATTATCTATTATTATTATTATTATTAGTATTATTATTATTATTATTATTTAATTAATTATTATTGTAAAAATTATTATTATATAATATTAATTATTATTATTATTATATTATATAATATGTGTTGTTATTATTATTATTATTATTATTATTATTATTATTATTATTATTATTATTATTATTCATAACCTAGCTACCACAAAGGGTAGAAACGTTATTAAGGTCATCTATGATTTTAGGGTATAAACATGTCCCTTGCAACATATAACAATGTTGCACATTAATGTTTCAAATATTCTGCATCTACTATAGACAATGTTGTATACAACATAAAGTAAAGTGTAGTGCATAGGGAAAACTTGCCATGTAAAAGAGACAAGGAAGCCACAATTTCAGCATTGGTATAACATGCATTGAAATATTTCTTTATCAGTTTGTCTCTGTCATCAACACCTCCACATTGTCCATGTTTTACTGGTGTGTAGTCAGGAAACATCTGAGAATACAAAAGAGCAGAAAAAAAATAATCCTTAATTATTGCAATTATTGTTATAGCGATTTACCCCAGTACTCCATAATGGCTTCAAAATGAATGTTGGTAATCTTTGAATGGTACAAGTAATATACCAATTGAAAATGTATAAGTTAAATGTGCGTACAACATATATGTAAAATAAGTGATATGGTCAAAATACTTACAATATTTTGATGTGTTGATTGACATCAGATGCAGTCCAAATGATGGTACACAGGGAAGTAGCTCAGTTCTTGTGGTGACTTATGAAAACTCTATTTAAAAAGAAATATAGTAGGAAATGAAGCTAAAGAATAACTAATACCATAATGACAAAAATAAATTTGAGACTGCAAGTTGTAGTTCAGAGAACCAGCTTCTTCCAGCCTTGACATTTCTGACAATATTCTTTAGTTTTTAAAATGTTGGGCTATATGCAATGCTTCCATCATCACTGCAAATTAAACTTTATAAATGGATTGGGCAAAAGTTAGTCGTGGTTGCTGTGAAAATGTTAGGAAAGACTTCCATATTCCCCCTTTAACATCTCAATATCCACTTTTAAAGAAGCTAAAAAATTTTTTTAAATAATCACTAAGTTGGAAGTCGGAAGTCAGAAGTCGGAAGTCAGAAGTCAGAAGTCGGAAGTCGGAAGTCAGAAGTCGGAAGTCGGAAGTCAGAAGTCGGAAGTCGGAAGTCGGAAGTCAGAAGTCAGAAGTCCGAAGTCCGAAGTCCGAAGTCGGAAGTCAGAAGTCAGAAGTCAGAAGTCCGAAGTCCGAAGTCGGAAGTCGGAAGTCGGAAGTCAGAAGTAAGTCCGAAGTCCGAAGTCAGAAGTCAGAAGTCCGAAGTCCGAAGTCGGAAGTCAGAAGTCAGAAGTCAGAAGTCCGAAGTCGGAAGTCGGAAGTTGGAAGTCAGAAGTCAGAAGTCCGAAGTCCGAAGTCAGAAGTCAGAAGTCCGAAGTCCGAAGTCGGAAGTCGGAAGTCGGAAGTCAGAAGTCAGAAGTCAGAAGTCCGAAGTCGGAAGTCAGAAGTCAGAAGTCAGAAGACCGAAGTCGGAAGTCGGAAGTCCGAAGTCCGAAGTCGGAAGTCGGAAGTCGGAAGTCCGAAGTCCGAAGTCAGAAGTCAGAAGTCCGAAGTCCGAAGTCGGAAGTCGGAAGTCAGAAGTCAGAAGTCAGAAGTCCGAAGTCCGAAGTCAGAAGTCAGAAGTCAGAAGTCCGAAGTCCGAAGTCGGAAGTCAGAAGTCAGAAGTCAGAAGTCAGAAGTCCGAAGTCAGAAGTCAGAAGTCGGAAGTCAGAAGTCAGAAATCGGAAAAAATTCTATTAATGTGCTATGCTTCTTATGAAATTTTTACCATTGATACTATTTTATATTAAAAGGACTGTGGCTAAAATTCTATTTAATTCTAAATGTTGATTGCTGATCAAATAACATTACTCAAAAAAGCCTTCTTTTCTAGAGAAGGATTAGGATTTAAGTTGTGCCTTCATTAAGTACGGGACATGAAAGTTAGGTGTTCTTATCTTATGATAGCTCTCTTCATGTTTCCCACACTAATTCATTATAGAACAAACATATGCATGTTGCCCACTTTATAAGTACAGTGTAACAATTAAATGTAATTTCAAAACATAACATTGGACAAGTCTGACCTGACGACAATATATCAACTTTGGTTACACATTGAGGAGAGCTGTGCTTGCTTTAAAGTAAAACTTTCATGTGGTACCACCTGAAGTTCTGATCACACTCTTAAAAACTTCCCCATGATATTGATCTTCTCCTGACTGAAACTCTTTGGCTTTTTTTACAAAATCTATACATAATTTTTTACAAAATCTATACATATCAGCACAGCTTTAAGTATCATGTATGGTCTATTTTACAACTAAATATTGGGGGAAAAATACGGCGCATCAGTGCAGTGTTGCATTTCCTAGTAATACCATTTTTGCTCCCTTTGCGGTGATGTCTTGATGATATTAATCATACAATTGCATCCTCATAGTCGTAGTTTCAAATAAACACTTGCATTCTCACTAAAACCATGTCACATTGTTTGTACCATGGTATTTACCTCGAAATCTGATTTCTATCACCAGTAACGTTAACTCTGGCAGCATAATATAGGTACATGAACGGTATCACATATGTGGCAGCAGAAGCCCCCCCCCCGCCCTAACAGTTGGGTTTTAAATATATAATCTGCTGGCGTATACACGTTGATTGATTGTTTTTGTCTTGTCTTTACGGAGAAAACTTATCTGCATAATACCATGGTACGAACATTTTGACCTGGTTTGGTTAAGAATACGGGTGTACATGCAAAATCTAGAGATGAGAATGTATTCGTATATTAATAAATATCAACAAATTACTACCCAAAGGGAACTATGGTATTAGTAGATAATGCAACTCGGTGCTAACATGCCTCGTTGTATTTCCTATACTTACTATACTTGGTAGAAAAGCCAGGCACTTTAAATGTAAACTGTAAAATGGTGACATAATACTACATCTATACATCTATATTAAATACAAAAAAAAAAATTACCACTTATCATATAAACAGAAAATGTGTAAGCTTTATGTCCAGGTGTGAGATATCACAAGTTGAAATAAGAGTAGACTTAGACAAACTACAATTGGAAAGAGTCGTACTGCTGTAATGCAATGGCGACTTCCATCCCAGTATGCATTTGGGCTCAGAAGTCAGAAGTCCGAAGTCCGAAGTCCGAAGTCAGAAGTCAGAAGTCAGAAGTCCGAAGTCGGAAGTCGGAAGTCGGAAGTCAGAAGTCAGAAGTCCGAAGTCCGAAGTCCGAAGTCGGAAGTCGGAAGTCCGAAGTCCGAAGTCCGAAGTCAGAAGTCAGAAGTCCGAAGTCGGAAGTCAGAAGTCAGAAGTCAGAAGTCAGAAGTCCGAAGTCGGAAGTCAGAAGTCCGAAGTCCGAAGTCCGAAGTCCGAAGTCAGAAGTCAGAAGTCCGAAGTCCGAAGTCCGAAGTCCGAAGTCCGAAGTCGGAAGTCCGAAGTCCGAAGTCCGAAGTCGGAAGTCAGAAGTCCGAAGTCCGAAGTCCGAAGTCGGAAGTCGGAAGTCCGAAGTCCGAAGTCCGAAGTCGGAAGTCGGAAGTCGGAAGTCGGAAGTCCGAAGTCCGAAGTCCGAAGTCGGAAGTCGGAAGTCCGAAGTCGGAAGTCGGAAGTCAGAAGTCCGAAGTCCGAAGTCCGAAGTCCGAAGTCGGAAGTCGGAAGTCCGAAGTCCGAAGTCGGAAGTCGGAAGTCGGAAGTCAGAAGTCGGAAAAAATTCTATTAATGTGCTATTCTTCTTATGAAATTTTCACCATTAATACTATTTTATATTAAAAGGACTGTGGCTAAAATTCTATTTAATTCTAAATGTTGATTGCTGATCAAATAACATTACTCAAAAAAGCCTTCTTTTCTAGAGAAGGATTAGGATTTAAGTTGTGCCTTCATTAAGTACGGGACATGAAAGATACATTACCGTTAGGTGTTCTTATCTTATGATAGCTCTCTTCATGTTTCCTACACTAATTCATTATAGAACAAACATGTTGCCCACTTTATAAGTACAGTGTAACAATTAAATGTAATTTCAAAACATAACATTGGACAAGTCTGACCTGACGACAATATATTATCAACTTTGGTTACACATTGAGGAGAGCTGTGCTTGCTTTAAAGTAAAACTTTCATGTGGTACCACCTGAAGTTCTGATCACACTCTTAAAAAACTTCCCCATGATATTGATCTTCTCCTGACTGAAACTGTTTGGCTTTTTTTACAAAATCTATACATATCAGCACAGCTTTAAGTATCATGTATGGTCTATTTTACAACTAAATATTGGGGGGGAAAATACGGCGCATCAGTGCAGTGTTGCATTTCCTAGTAATACCATTTTTGCTCCCTTTGCGGTGATGTCTTGATGATATTAATCATACAATTGCATCCTCATAGTCGTAGTTTCAAATAAACACTTGCATTCTCACTAAAACCATGTCACATTGTTTGTACCATGGTATTTACCTCGAAATCTGATTTCTATCACCAGTAACGTTAACTCTGGCAGCATAATATAGGTACATGAACGGTATCACATATGTGGCAGCAGAAGCCCCCCCCCCCCCCCGCCCTAACAGTTGGGTTTTAAATATATAATCTGCTGGCGTATACACGTTGATTGATTGTTTTTGTCTTGTCTTTACGGAGAAGACTTATCTGCATAATACCATGGTACGAACATTTTGACCTGGTTTGGTTAAGAATACGGGTGTACATGCAAAATCTAGAGATGAGAATGTATTCGTATATTAATAAATATCAACAAATTACTACCCAAAGGGAACTATGGTATTAGTAGGTAATGCAACTCGGTGCTAACATGCCTCGTATTTCCTATACTTACTATAGTTAGTAGAAAAGCCAGGCACTTTAAATGTAAACTGTAAAATGGCGACATAATACTACATCTATACATCTATATTAAATACAAAAAAAAATTTCTTACCACTTATCATATAAACAGAAAATGTGTAAGCTTTATGTCCAGGTGTGAGATATCACAAGTTGAAATAAGAGTAGACTTAGACAAACTACAATTGGAAAGAGTCGTACTGCTGTAATGCAATGGCGACTTCCATCCCAGTATGCATTTGGGCTCAGAAAGTCAGAAGTCAGAAGTCAGAAGTCCGAAGTCCGAAGTCGGAAGTCAGAAGTCAGAAGTCAGAAGTCAGAAGTCCGAAGTCAGAAGTCCGAAGTCCGAAGTCCGAAGTCAGAAGTCAGAAGTCCGAAGTCAGAAGTCAGAAGTCAGAAGTCAGAAGTCCGAAGTCAGAAGTCAGAAGTCGGAAGTCAGAAGTCCCTCTACGGCTTTCGTAGGAACAAGACATGATAGAAGCATAACATTTTGTTGAATTTATGTTTGAATTCTGAACAATGTAAAACACCCAGAAACATAATGACCCAGTAGTTTGGTGACCGGTGTCAATTTAAATTTTTTCCTAGAATAATTAATAGAATTAACGAAACATTTTGTTTTCACCCAAAAAACCACTCATTTTGGGCTAATGTGAAAAAGCAACAGTATATAAAAAATAACATAATTACATTTCTGAAAATATGTAGTTCTAGATAGTTACCTTTATTATTTACTAAGCATCTTTTAATTTAAAATGGGTCATTGTTTATCTTCCTCAAATCCACATTTCAACTTACAAGGAAATATAAAAATACTGGTACTATGAGGTTAGCACCTGATATCACCTCTTTGTTCCTATCACCATAGTGTAATCTCAGCATATAGTGATCATCCATATATAGAATAACATTTCTTTTTTTTCAGTTTTAAGAATGGAAGAATGTTCCAATGTTCTCCATCACTGTTTTAATCAGAGTCATCTTCAATTTCTGGAACATCTATTTCTTTGTTGATTTCATTGATCTTTTGTCTGATCCAGAAATACAACTGTGGCATCTGTAGCCGTTCAAGAGGACTGAGAGTAATATCTGGGAAATGTTCATGTTTTCGACCAGTTGTTACTCTGAATGGGCGTAGTTGCCTAAGGTCATCCAACACAGCATTCATATCTCCAGTTTCACTCATTGATGTGTGGTCCGTCTTCTCAGGTTTGATGTTGGTTACATCATCAAAGTTTATGACAATGTCCTGTAGCCCACTTGCAGCTTTAGAAGCTCTCAGGGTGGCTTTCTCAGTCTTCTTAGCACCGATTGCCTTAACAACTGATTAAAGAAGTTGTTATGTAGCTCATTACGTAGATCAACTGGAAAGTTGTTACCAGCACCTCCCTTCTGATTGACAGATCGACCCCAAAGAACACGTTGAGACATCTGTTTAGTCAGGATTACTTCTGCTTGTGCTATTGTTACGGATGACAGAATACAACTTTTTAATATTCGCTAAGGGAGTGTACAGTTTTAACTTCCAGGGGGGGGGGGGGCGGAGGATTTTCAGGGGGGGCCACCAATTTTTCTCAAGAAAAATTAGGGGGGGGGGGGGGCTAAACAAAAATTTCACTATCTGTTAGGGGGGGCCACATAAAAAACAACCTAAACCTGAATGTCAGGATGGACAAGTGCCAGATATGTATATAAAATAAAATATAGGCAAAACCCAACACTTGACTGTGCACAATGTCCTACAGAAGTAGCATTTAACATGGATTGATGATAAAACAGTGCACAAACCTATTAAATCACAATATTTGTATTCAGTGAAACAAAAATTGACCGGCGACTCTGCCACTTCTCAAGGTAACTTTCCCACGAAATTGTGTAGGACTTGTTTCATCACAATCACTGTCTGAGATATCAGCCGTGCTTGAAGTTTCAGAGTTATCAGCAAAACAATCATCACTGTCTATAACACCTATTATAGCATTTTCACTTTCAGAGTCACTACTGTTTGTATCACTGATCAGATGTCTGTAGTTGTAGTTTGAAGTTCATTTGCAGTCACTTTTCTTGACCTAAATTCAGGTGTTCCAAGTATGTGCGTTGATATTATGTCTACTTTTTCTCCTTTTAATTTTCTATATTTTGGCAATTTATGCTTGTCTAGATATTTATCTAGCTCTTTTACGTTCAGTTTTTCTAGAATTCCACTTATGAATAACTGCAACCAGTCATAGTCATTATGATTCTTGTTTTCTCTTTTCTTCTGTACCTCTAACCGATGTCTGGATCTAATGTTTTTCATCCTCTCCAAATTTCTCAAATGTTCAATGCAGTTTTTAACACTGTTCACACTGACAATATATTTCTCAGCAAAACGAGAAATAGCAGCTTCATCATTTAATTGTTTTGAAACATAGAACTTTTTTAAGTTAGCACGTGGTTGGTAGTCATCAACAGTTCGATTTGTGTTTGGTGTTTCAAACACATCCATATAATGACCTGGGTTGTGCATATCTGGCATAGGATGTGGTATTCTGTTCATAGATGGCGATACCCAATCTGTAGTGGAACAGTAACTGCACTTTGAGCCATTTTGTATACATGAATCCCTAATAAATTCCATATAGAGCTCACCAATATTGTAATGGGTTTCAATAAATTTTCATTCTATCACCATGGTAGGGTTCAAGTATTATATGATAGCTTTTGTGAGTTTGAATTAAACACAAAATTATTCACAGGTGCTGGGCGAGGAATGTATTCATAACAAGCCATGCATTCATAAAACTATTATTCAACCCTTTGAAGTGATACATGTACTGCCCCCCCCCCCCCAGCGCATCAGTTTACTAAAGTCTCTTGAAATATAGTCCAGAAGTGTTTTATATTTTGCGTAGAGATAATATGAATACTATAATATAGGAAGGGTCTTAATATGTATTTCAATCTTAAATAACATGTTTTCCATTTGCACTGCAATTAAAAATGTTTCTAAAATGTGTAATTTATGAAGTGTTTAAATTAATAATAAATGATTGTGTGACCAACCACTGCAAATTAATCCTAAAATTTGAATATGTTCACATGGAAAAAAGATTCCTCATGGTGCAATTTTGCACTATTTTTTCCAAACCTGTGATAAATAAGTAATATATATATATTTACTTGTTCATTTATTTGCTAATTTATTTATGTCAGCGATGGGCTAAAAATCCAAGAAAAAGTGTAGCCAGACCAGTAGTCTATTCTGTCACCCCTCAGTTATAAGTAGACATCCTGTCAGCCAATTTAACTAATAATAGTCTTTATTTGTGATTGTATGAGTGTCCATGATTCAACAACTTTGTGCACTGGTTCAATTCTGAAGTAAGTATAAATATGGAATAAGTTAATACATGTAGCAACTGCTGGCAAATCTATGTGTTGCTGTATCTGTGTTTCATCTATGCGTATTTTTGTTAGTGGTTTCAGGGGGGGGGCATGAAATAAAAACAAGAAGTCTTAGGGGGGGCCAGATAATTTATACCAGTTTTTGTAGGGGGGGCCACCAATAAAAATCCATTGCTTCATTAGAAATCCTCCGGCCTCCCCCTGGAAATTAAAAATGTACACTCCCTAATTTGATGTTTTGCGAGGTCACCGTGAACTCTCAGCTGTCATGAATCAATACTTAGAACAAATGTTTGCATTTCGCGAATAGTATTCTTCTGAAGATGACAACATTAAGTTATTATAAGATCAACAGTGTCAAATAATGACTAATTACAGACAGTTGAAAGAACAATGACGTGATCACATTGTTTGGTTAGTTTTCATATTTGCCAATATCATTTGCATTGAATTAAGGCGACGGCAATACTTCCGTTTTAGTCATTTATGGTGCTGATTACTTTATCACCCAATCATTTGAGTATTGTATATTTTATGTTTATAAGAATTTAATGGAATAATAAAATAATGGATTCAGTCTTTGGAAGAAACGGTCTGAGGTCAGGAGCTTCGATCTGCTCCCTGACTGGTCCACTTCTAAATGATCCAGGTTAACCATGAACATTGTGTGTAGTCTGAGCTAATTCCTTAAAAGTCCAAGTCGATCCCGTGTACGGAAGGAGAGTGGAGAGAGAGAGAGTAACATGAAGGAGGGTTACCTTAACAGAAGAGGTTACCCCCCTACTATTTGTTACATTGGTGGAAGAACCGGCCTTGGACTAGAAGGACCATTGTGCGCGTAATGAGACAAGTTTAAACTTTATGAAGAATAAACTTTATGAAGAATAATTGACAACCTTTGAGAAGAAGAAAACACAACGCCACTGGGTGAGTGACAAATCGATGACTCGAGAACTTTTCGAAGGGAAACTTTTAATGATTATGTTACAATGGTTGGAATTCAACTCGAACTAGAACTCGTAAAATATTGCAGTGATGGACTAAAGACATCTCAGAAGGAGAGATTGTGTTTCAAAACGTGGAATTGTGAATAAACAGACAGCGAGAGAGACTTTGACAAACGTTGCAGCAGTGAAATCTTCAACGGGGACCGAACAGCTGACAGGTGATTGGAGATATCGCGTATCGGACGCTGATGCTGACCGAAGCAGTTCGCATGTGAACTACATTACATGTTCAAGACTTTTGAAGGACAAACAACTCATTAATCATACGGTAGTAGAGATTTGCTAAAGATTGGCATTATTTTTATTCCTCGAATTCATTTCTATTCATGGTCAGCAATTTTTGTACTGTGTGTACAGATAAATGTGTAAGAAATAATAATTGTATGCTCGATTTAGTTTGACGATGAACACTTTTGAAATCTATTTCTTTTATCAGAACCATTTCAGTGATGCTGTTTTACACCTCAACAGTCGCGTACAAGCAGAAAGAATACTAATGATGATTTTTTAGAGAAAATTTTAGTTTTAATAAGAATATTTCTTGAAGTATGGAGTATTGGAAACTCCTCGAAGTTTTGTTGACTCTGAGTTGTAGTGAGCCGAAACGCTACAGAAATGCGTTGCTCACAAGTTGAGTCTGATTTTGTGATGTAAAGTTCCTACACAGTAAAGAAAGGAACCATATTGATATAGTATTTTATTGAATCTGCAGTACAAGATAAATATTTGATTTTCAAATTTGAGTGCAAAACAGAGATCCGACCGAAATGAGCTGTATTATTGTCTATGCAAAAATTCCTTTCAAATTCCGCAAGAATTTCTGAAATGCCTCAAATGCTAAAAACCCGTATGATAACTGCTAGTCCAACATTTTTTCAATCGTACACTACGTAAAGTTGTTGTGTTTTCACAAAAAAGAGTGACATCACCTGTTTAATGAAATTAGAGTTGTCATTGAAGAGTACCTGTATGATAGATTTTACAAGTCAAAATTAAAAAGGGTTTCATTTTTATCTGGGTAAGAGATAGGCACGGCTGTGTAAGTGATTGTATAGTCTGGCCAGACGCTGTATGACGAGGACTCTAAAGGTACTTCTTGAATAACCACTCGCATTACCGTCAATGTTGAAAAAGATAATCGCTGCAATTCCAATCTTTGAAAGTAAACTGCCAGTCTCGAAATCAGACTGCTGTTCAAGAAATGAGCACACACCCATACTATTCCAAGTTTAATTTCTTTAATTGTTTGTACTTTTCTCCTTTTCTATCGATTTACAAAACCATAGAAAGTGTTTCATTTATGAAGGGCAATTATTTTGAATATTGTAATGTGTGGCGGGGACGCCACACTTTGGGAAAAGGTGATAGTGTTACGGATGACAGAATACAACTTTTTAATATTCGCTAAGTTTTGATGTTTTGCGAGGTCACCGTGAACTCTCAGCTGTCATGAATCAATACTTAGAACAAATGTTTGCATTTCGCGAATAGTATTCTTCTGAAGATGACAACATTAAGTTATTATAAGATCAACAGTGTCAAATAATGACTAATTACAGACAGTTGAAAGAACAATGACGTGATCACATTGTTTGGCTAGTTTTCATATTTGCCAATATCATTTGCATTGAATTAAGGCGACGGCAATACTTCCGTTTTAGTCATTTATGGTGCTGATTACTTTATCACCCAATCATTTGAGTATTGTATATTTTATGTTTATAAGAATTTAATGGAATAATAAAATAATGGATTCAGTCTTTGGAAGAAACGGTCTGAGGTCAGGAGCTTCGATCTGCTCCCTGACTGGTCCACTTCTAAATGATCCAGGTTAACCATGAACATTGTGTGTAGTCTGAGCTAATTCCTTAAAAGTCCAAGTCGATCCCGTGTACAGAGTGGAGAGTGGAGAGAGAGAGAGAGTAACATTGGAGGAGGGTTACCTAAACAGAAGAGGTAACCCCCCCCACTATTTGTTACATTATCTTGTTTACTGCTTCGATGGCATAATTTGAATGATGTGTAGTTTTAGCTTTAAAATACATCAGCAGATATTTCCAGTTGATAAGATCTCTTTCTCCATCCCCTTCCTTGTGAGTGTCATCAAGTTGCATGAACATCAGTCCAAGTTCAAGTAGTTGACGGCTATAAAGTCTCACTCGATCTACATCTTCACTAACTTCAAGTGTTCCTGTGGGATGTTGGGTTACATAGTTGTGCTCCATAACTTCTCGTATAGATGAACTCTGAGCCGATGTGTGTCCTTGGATTGTACTGTGACTAGAAACACAGTATCCATGGTCTTGATTGATGGTACTCTGATATATTTCAGTAGACCCATTACCAGAAGTTACTCTTTCTGTTGCTGTGTTAGGTATTATGAATTCGTCAACGAATTTGCCAATGACTGTGTTTACGTATTCTTTCTTTACAGATAGCCTTGTTGATGCAGATGGTGGGATGT
Source organism: Glandiceps talaboti (assembly GCF_964340395.1). Taxonomy (NCBI): domain Eukaryota; kingdom Metazoa; phylum Hemichordata; class Enteropneusta; family Spengelidae; genus Glandiceps; species Glandiceps talaboti. Next base: position 203,321 of record NC_135560.1, on the reverse strand, counting down.
GATGCTTTGGGTTGCTGGTGGTTGATTCCATTTCAAAGAATTCCAGTGCACCCTCAATGACGAAACATTTGACAACCAGTGTCAAGAATTGTTTTACTGCATCAAAGTTCTTGTTTACATCAGCAGGTATGTTATTACGTTGTAAGAGTTCCCTGTAGTATTTCAGAGTACCTTTGTCTCTTGACGATTCTTGTTTGTACAACTGTTGCCACAATACAGCAAGATATGCCCTCTTGGTATGCCAGGATTGGATTCACATGTTCTAATCGATCAGCATTAGTGTGACCTCCACAACGGATGTACTTGGCCTTCTGTGCTCTTATCCTGGTCAATTCATCACCACCAAAGGGTATCTCACTACACTGTTGATCAGCCTCATTGGAGACAGTGGCCACAGATTCTTCAATGAATGACTGAATATCAATCATGTCACTATATTTCTTTTCATCCTTGAATTGAATGGGTAGGTTGTAGACTTTAGATTTTTTCTTCATTTCCTCTGAGAATCGATGAACAATGTGGGAGGGGACTACGGATGACAAGTGTTCAAACTGCTGCAGATGTTTTGTAATAATACGGGACACTAGAATGATGAAATCAGATCTTAATTTACTCCTTTCAGCCTGATTTGGAATGAAGAGAGATGGTGGCACGTCATGTAAATTTCCTTGAGGCTTGGTATTATTTAACTCTGAGAAATCAATGCGATCAAAATAAAGAATCAAAGTAAACCAGTGATGATCTCTATTTCTATTGCTAAGAAGCATTTGACGCACATTTTCTCTCAGATCAAGGTTGTCACCGGTTATTTGAAACTTCAGGCCTCTTTGAACATTATCAATGATTTCTCTCTTATAGCCTGCTCCAATTTCATCCAAGATGTTGAGTTGTTGCTGGTGGCTGAGACATACACCTAGCCTATTGAACCTGTCATACATCTGAAAAGGACAAGATAAGATAGAGTTGGTGTGAATTCCCAGTGAATTGCTATGGTAGGTATACAAGGTCATGTGACATCCATCTAAGCATTTTAACAAAATGGCAGTGTTGTAACTTGTATGTTTCGATAAAAAACATAACAAGGATGCTTACCAAAAATTATGTCATAAAATCTTAATTATATTATACCAGTATATTGATGGTTAACTTCGAGAGATCTGATTGGTCTAGACATCGAACTAGCGCGTCTAAAATGAGCGATAATGCACATTTGGCACGCATCCAAATTTTGATGTTCACTCACTGTTCATCTACGAACGTTGTAGTCTGTGAAGGGATGGGGCGCAAATGAATCCAGAAAATGTTGCGTCTTATCTTGCTTCCGACATTTTCAATATACTGGTATAATATAATAGCAATAAACCACCCCTGGGTATGGTATACCACTCGGTTTTGACCAGTGAACTCAATATATGCACTCGCTATCGCTCGTGCATATATTTCGTTCACTGGTCAAAACCTCTTGGTATACCATCCCCAGGGGTGGTTTATTGCTTAAATATATTATATCTAAATATCAGGATTGGGTTATACCAGTTTCAAGTAAGGAATGAGTAGGTAGACTACAAGATGTAACACCGTACACAAAAAAAACTTGGGTCCAAAAACAGCCTAAACTCAACCTGTGCCCCTTTAAGGAGCATCCCTAACAAAACATGTTGTTATATTTGCAATATACTCCATGCCAATTACAAATATACTCCATGCCTATAGCAATACTGAACTACCTTAGTGTTCAGCTGAGTGTTAAAAAACTGATGAAGTAAACAAAACAACATTTTTTCCCCTATAATTTAACACAGTTCATAAATACACTGCAATAAATAGAGCAATATACCTTTGAGTCAGCTTTTCCGGCACTAAGAATCATAGTATTTAACCGTTGCACCAAGCTCAATTCACGGTTCCTCTTTTGTATTAATATTGCATACACCATAATCAATGGGTACATTCTCATATCCCCACAGCGATATGTATTCTTTGACTCACTCTCTGGTATAGCTACTGTAGACAATATGTCTAAAAGAAATGGTACTCTATTCTTTATTTCTTCCAGGATTGGTTGACAATCAAACTCCCTCAAGTGTGATGGCGTCTTACTCCTAGTTATCAATGAAAGAAGAAAAGTATCATCATATAGACTTGCATACTTGATATTGAGAGAGACTTAATATTGATTACATCATGCACTAGTCAAGTTAAACAAAAAAAAATATGGAATTTATAACCTACTTGTACTACATCACGACAATGCATGACTATGTCATTGGTTCTGTTGTGTTGAAAATATGAGTCAAAATATTTCAAAATTGTCACTACTTTCCCAGATTTTTCTTTGGTTTGATATTACTGGCGCTGGTATAATTATGTTATTCTCGAATATTTTTCATCATTCAGCCAGAATTTTCTTATGATTTAATTCTTTGTCACTACTCATCTAGCAACTCACAATGACATAGGGAATTATATCAAAGTATTCAATACAGGGAAGGTGCCAATACAGTACATTTCATAATTACTCATAGAGTGAAACAGGTAGATTTTGTAAATTTGATGATGAAGACATAAATTGTCACTTTTGCACAAATTTAATCAAGATTGAATCACAGTTTTTGTTCTTACTTTTGTGTTCTATATGAAGTTCTCATTGTGTTCTATATGAAGTTCTCAGGGTCATTATTGGGAAAGACAACAACTGTAAAGCTAAAACAAGTAAACCTTTAGTTTTAAACCTTTTTTAAATATCCTATTTCAAGTGTAAGATGTTGCTTATTTATGATGTTTCAAAATTGTTTTTAGTCAGGTGATACATGCTTTTAAAACATTTCATTGTTTTCATGCAAATAAAGAAATTACAGGTAACAAAAAAGTTTCATAGAATTTGTTAGTAACAAAATATTGATACATAGCCATAGCATATAGAAGTAAAAGATGACGAATAATGTAGCAATCCATTTATTTGTAGAGTACAAATATAGACAATGCCTCCAACCATGATCTATGTACGTGTAAAAATGTTAATGCTGGATCCAAAGAATGTAGTCTCTACTTGTCTAAATGTACAAAAAATTAGTACAAATCAGGTACAACTGTTTTGATACCGATTCTATTTGAAATCCATGGAATGGAAGATATAGCTTTGGTGTGCATACCTTAAAACTGAGGACTTGCCATGGCTTTTCTTTGACATTTCTTCACATTCTTGATTTAGTTCTTGGAGTATATTTTGTTGTATTGCCTTCTTCATGGAAGTTATCTTTAATATCTCGGCTGCAATCAGCTGTGGGACACCAGCTGCAGCAACCCTCTGTATTGAAGATACTTCAGCCTAGAAGGGAAAACGAAACTATTTCTTTAAAACTACACTAGATGAAAGTGGATGATTTTTTGAAACTTTGGTTAGATATAACTACTTACTTCTCAATAGTGTACATCATGAGGAGGGTGATGTCATCTATAGGAAAAAAATTGTGTAAGGCTGTACACAACATGGTACATATTGGAAAACAATTTAGCCATTCAGAAAGTAGTAAATTGAAACAGCGAAACTCTAATGTGCAGCCAGTAGATTATAAGTCAACCACTTTAAACCATTTGATATAACTCCACAAATAATTTAGTAAGAAAAAAATTCATAACAAAAGGCATATACATATTTTGTGAAATAATTGTTATAACTACTCAAAACAATAAAAATTAAGCTTAAGTATTTTCAGTTGAGATCTATATGTATGGAATGATTACCTGTTGAAGTGGCAAAGAAAGATTGACTTCAGATAGTTGGGGATTTCTCAGACCCGATGTTTGTAATATTGAATTGTTGGCGCTGATAGTACTGCTGTTGTTGTTGCTGCTGTTGTTGTTGTTGTGCAAACCTGAATATAACAGTGGCCTAGATACTATTGGTCGGACACAACTCGAAACCACTGATGGACGACTTGATTGTGAACAATCATTGTGAATCCCTGTTTTGGTTAGAAGTAGACAAGGGATAGGAACTACTAGTATAAGTATTCACGTAGAACAATGAATTCGAAGTAAAAGAAAACATGGTTATCAACCATGAACATAAACTTTAGAGATATATAAACATCTGTCATTAAAAGTCAAATAAACAAGTACTTTCAATTCACAAAGTCAAATAAATAAGTATTTTCAATTCACAAATAATATGATAACTGAATTTGATTTATAAAAGGAGCTACGTGGGCTCACAATTTTCACTTTGGCTGTTATGAAGTAAAATATAAAGTAATCACAATAATAGATCGATAAAATAAAACAGAAGGAAACTTACCATGTGAATGACATATTGCACGGAACTCGGCGATTTTCTCTGAAATGTGTACAATTTTCCTATTACATTTGGGACAAATGGCCTTGTCTTTAGCTGTTTCACTGAGTGGGAGACGTCCCCATTCTTCCAGGCAGCGTAACACATTGATGTTGTCATTCCGACGCCCACTTAATGTAAAGTAATGCTTCTCGTCCAAAACTGACCCACAGGCAAAACAATTTTGGCGAAAAGAAAACATTTTTGACAGATTGAAGATATGTTTTGTACACTTGCTATCGTCCTATCCAGATCTCGCGACAACTCGCAACACTTCCGTGTTTTTAAAAGTACCGCGCGTGTCATACGGAACGAACGTACAGGGTAACCAATCAGATTGCATGTCAAAGTGGATTTGGAGAGACGTGATGGACGTAGTTCTATGACGCAGTGATCACGGCGCCCTCTGGAGAGGCAACAGGTGTAGGTGTCGACAAATGCAAGCGCGGTCGCGAGACTGCGTTCCATTTGACTCCTTAGCGATGCATAGAATTGTTTAAACAATAATGTACGCCCTCCCAGCCCATAATGGACGAAAGCAAACTTTGAACGACATAATGGGCGAGGCGACAGCCGAGCCCATTATGGAGTGCAAAGTTTGCTTGAGTCCATTATGGACTGGGAGGACGTACATTATTGTTATTATTTTATAGTTTTGCCAATTCCAGTGAATTTGTAGACCGAGAAACGCAAAACAACGTATAATATACACAGCGCTGAACGTCGTCTGCCATGTTCGGCCCGGAAGCTGAATACTAATCACAGCGACACACGTACGTACACGTACACACACATATACACTCCAATGAACTGCTGTGAACACAAATTTGTTTCATGAATGCGTTGTATTTTTAAACAGTGGAAATGACAATCATAAGTAACGACATACATTTCGAAAAAATACGGGCCTAGTCGTATGAAGAAACAGAACAAATAAGCTTGTATTGTTATGCTCGTTCCGGGGTCGCAATGCCCAATAACGGAGTACATTATCAGTAATAATGTACAGCGATGACGTCACAAAATTCACTGGAATTGGTAATGCTATAATATAAATTGCAGATAACGAGAATTCAACTAGTAGTATCGAAATAAAACTTCCAAATGGCATATCACTCTATAAACCTCCCTCGTGTCCTCAATAATATAATATAACCTCCCCTTATTATGGGATCGGAGGTAAACATACAGTTCTTGTTGAGATATAGTTAAATGCATCTAGTAGTCTCTGGACGTGAAATGCATAAGGAACGAATGAGACAGTCCGGGCCGAATAAATAGATGTAATCCGACGTTTGAATAAAAATTCGTTTGCAATGTATAAAGCAAGACATAAATTATGGTAAATACCTGACTATATCTGAATGTTATGGCATAGAAAGACAACCGCGCGAGGTTAATGGTTATACGTGTAAAAAGTTCTAAATTTCACACGCACCATGTACCAAAAGAACACAATAGAACACGTCTGAAATATAGAATACGCGTAGTTAGACAGGAAATGATGTAAATGATATATCAATTCCAAGGGATTCCCGCGTTCTGAGACAGAAAATGATTTCGTCTTCCTTCAGCCTCAATTGATTCTTATCTCCAGAAACCCTACATATTCCTGAAATAGACATATCTGATACACTATGATCGTTGATAATACAGTGTATAGATAAGGGATAGTTACGATTCTTTTGTCTGGTAGGACGGGGATGTTCCACGAAACGATCACCAAGACGACGTACAGTCGAATATATATATATATATATATATATATATATATATATATATATATATATATATATATATATATACTAGTATATATATATATATATATATATATATAACTCGGTGAGTATCAATCTGCTAAGACATTGCTCTATACCGCAGTGGCAGAGCGCAATAGTTTTGGCAGTACTGCAGTTGTCTGATGATCGCACAATCATATATATATATATATATATATATATATATATATATATATATATATATATATATATATATATATATATATATATATATATATAATTTTAAAAAACACACCACATTTCTGGCATTTAATGCAATCAACTACGTTAGTACTAATACAAATATATCTAGTCGAAACAGCCACACTGTTCTTCGGGCTAAAACATGATTAGTATTAATAATGAAAGGACATGTACCACATCGAGTACGATCGCATTGAAATGAACTAGCATTAACTTCCAATCCATGTTGTTCTGTATGGACCACCATATCTCTAAGTCTCTGGACGTGTATACACATAACTATGTTGTTTTATACCAAGTGAAAACCTCACTTCACTGAACTAATTTGCATAATTATAACCTGATTAACCGTAAGAGTATTAAGATTGAACATTTTCTCTTTCACGATTGGAAGAGTGAGCACTGATTGGTGGATGTGTATTATACTTCGGGTAAATGTTTCTACTGCAGGTATTGCAGGGGTCACAATTCAAAGACATTGCCCACAAAGACAACTTTATGGTATTATACAGGGTAAAACAGAACAAATGACTGTCTCCAAACGAGATATGTTTTGATAGGTTCTGAAAACAAAACTATCCTAACGATATATCGATTATATATATCGACATCTATCCATCCATCCATCCATCCATCCATCCATCCATCCATCCATCCATCCATCCATCTATCTATCTATCTATCTATCTATCTATCTATCTATCTATCTATCTATCTATCTATCTATCTATCTATCTATCTATCTATCTATCTATCTATCTATCTATCTATCTATCTATCTACTCATTTACCAAATCATTGTGATTAGTGGTTTTGTTAAGTCATGTTGTTATCTGAACTACATTTCCTATTCACGGTTGTCAAAGACCCGGTGATTTGACAATCGGCGATACTGTGATGTACGGTCGGACGATTCTTGACAATCATTGTAAAATGACATTGGCTTCTATTGTCGTGTTCCAAATGATGCAATTCAAAGACATTGCCCACAAAGACAACTTTATGGTATTATACAGGGTAAAACAGAACAAATGACTGTCTCCAAACGAGATATGTTTTGATAGGTTCTGAAAACAAAACTATCCTAACGATATATCGATTATATATATCGACATCTATCCATCCATCCATCCATCCATCCATCTATCTATCTATCTATCTATCTATCTATCTATCTATCTATCTATCTATCTATCTATCTATCTATCTATCTATCTATCTATCTATCTATCTATCTATCTATCTATCTATCTATCTATCTATCTATCTATCTATCTATCTATCTATCTATCTATCTATCTATCTATCTATCTATCTATCTATCTATCTATCTATCTATCTATCTATCTATCTAGTATCTACTCATTTACCAAATCATTGTGATTAGTGGTTTTGTTAAGTCATGTTGTTATCTGAACTACATTTCCTATTCACGGTTGTCAAACACGCGGTGATTTGACAATCGGCGATACTGTGATGTACAGTTGGACGATTCTTGACAATCATTGTAAAATGACATTGGCTACTGTCGTGTTCCAAATGATGTGATGTGAACAGACTGACACATTTTCCAACGACATGGTGTGTTCTTACAAAATAGATCATTGAATAGGGACTTTAAAGAAACACAACAATTAATGTCTTTGTACAGACAACAAATATATATATATCCAAATATACCTAGTACAGTATAGTAGTATAGTCAGCGAAACTTTGGTGGTGGTTTAATATTATGGTTCAACATGATAACTGCTTTAGGTTGAATTAGTGCTTACGTGGGTTTTATAAAAAAAATATTCGAGATTCTGAAATTGAAATTTTCTTAACTTACAAGTTTTCTTTCTTGTCACTGCCAGCTGACCTTGGTAACCTTGGTAACCTTAGTGACCTTGTAACCTAGACATTCCTGAGGCTGCCTGAGGGTAGTCATGCGCCACTGAGTCATTGAGTCATTGACAATGTTCAATTAGACAGATACAATAACACCATTATATGGGACATGGCAGCATGACGGGGGAAGTCAAGCGTAGCAGCATAGTAGTGAGGCTTTGATCGATTACTAAGGCTACTAAGGTTTAATTTACTTATAATAAGTTTAAACAGACATTGTCAATTTTACTATAGATATAAGACTTAATTTACTTATAATGAGTTTAAAACAGAATATGTCAATTTTTAGTCAATTTTTACTTATAAGGTTTAATTTACCTTATAACAGGTTAAATTATATATATTAAAAAATTGATTTAATACAGATATAAGACTTAATTTACCTTATAACAAGTGAAAAATGAGGGATGTCGTTAAACTGGGCCTGAATTCTCATTTTCTATACTACTTCTATTTCTATTTTTGTACCCCAAATCAACATTGTCTAGCTTTGGGCCGGGTTCGTACGTGCAGTGATTGCTGCTGTACCAAAATGCCTCTAAGCAGAGCTAACTATTCTAGCTAGAGGTGCTGGAAGGTTCAGTGGATGAACAGGTACTTGTGGTAGCATATTAATGAGTTCTATCTGATGAGTAGTACTTGAATGCAGAAGTGAGCAAAATGTACGCTAAACAATCAAATTTGTGAATGAAAAGTATACATAGGGAAAGTACTGTCCTCTATTGAATATGGAGTTTCTGTCGTGTAGAAAATATCGTTCTTTCTCATATTTTACATAGCTTAGAAACGTGTCCTCCCCGCTTGTGTTGTTAGTTATAAGGGAGCCGTCATTATTTATGGCCTGGGGGGGGGGGGGGTCGGAGGAATTGTTCTGTAAAATATGGAAATTCGAGTGCCCCCCCCAACCTTCCTCAAAAAAATCAATGACCCCCCTCCCTGACATCAGAAATTTGGATGACCCCCCCCCATATCATTTACACATGAAGTATATATACACTTGTATATCATTGCATACCATTACCAGAAAATGTGAATTTATCAAAGGTTCTAAATTTTAGTGATCTGAACTGATGAACTGATAAAAAATAAAAAAGAGAGATCAAGGTCAAGATTCATATATATGTTAAAAGTAAATTCAAATGATACTAAATCACCTCATGAAGGTAATCATATTGTATACATGTGTGGTATATGAACTACAGGCATTCATCACTTGTACTATACATGTGGTGATAACAAGATATTGAGGAGATGTGCACTTGGTTAGTTACTGCAAAATATGTATTGAGATACTGAGTTACTTACAAAATGGTGACATGGTGGCCATTAATTTTAAAGTGTCATGTGTACTTATTGAAAGCATTCAACCAGGAACCAGCCCTCCTACCACCTCTTGTTACAACCACTGACTCTGTTGAGATTTGACACATAATGTTACCTTGTTCATGTTCACTGTCACTACATGTACCATCAAGTTCATGGATCACAACATCATCATCATCATCACTATTGTCATCTGTTTCACTTTCAGTTGATAAAGTAGCTTTTTCTAACATTGAGGTATCCACATTTGATTTCCTGAGACAGTCTGCCATGATTGCTTTGGTTTTATCATCTTTCTTTCCTTTTTTACTTAGATGATGATGATCTATTTTTCTAACTCTTTGACTCTCAGTTGTGAAAGTTTTCCATTCAGGGAAATATATGCTTAAAATGTTTCATATATTTATCACTTGTTATTTATAAAAGTTACATTTATGTATTTCTCATAATTTATATTCAGATGTTGTGTTCATATATAAAAAGAAATATGGTAAAGAGGTATTTACAGAAGTTTAAAGTGAATGATTTAAAAAAATGGAAAGCTGGGATGTATTGTTTTTACAGTACACTCAGAAGATTTCAAAAACAGACAGGGATTAACATTTTAGATACACTATAGTATTTGAGCTGGCAATCTTGGTACTCCAATTCAGTCAACTGCATATGTTTTGATGCAGTTAACTAGTTTCACCTAAACAGTGTAGACAAACACTTGTTTGGCATAAGTGTGCTATATTGCCTCATCCATTTTTTCAAGGTATTTAAAAAGGCAAATCTTTCAGAAACTGATTCAATATCAACTGCTTCCCAGTATGGTAACAGCTATAAACATATGGTTAAATTTCCTATAGCTGTCTCATGCTATTTCATGCCATTTCTCATTATTGTATCTTACACACGAGTTTCAGACATGTCTCCTTTTATTTTACTCCTTGTAAAACACTGACACTGTCGTGTGCTTTGTTTTTGAGCCTTATAACAATTTGAAACCATGTACCCTGTACATGTATACCACAGTTACCATGGTCTTGTCATAATACTAATATTAGCAACTAGACTCTTATACACAGCAAACAAAGTTGTCTATCACTTGGTACTTAATTTAATCTGTCGGCTATTAACCCTTTCAGTACTAAAAACTCTCCCACCATTTTTTTAAGGCAAAATTTCTTGTTAGTCTGCAAGTTTTTTCCATATATCAACTTGATTTTAGATTGAGAAATATTACTTCCTGATGATGTAGTATTATACATTTACAAATCGATTATCCGTATTGTTTCATTCTTCTCCAGTACAGAAAGGGTTAAGGGAATCCGCAATAGCAGTGTTTTCTCATTTCTGTGAGATCTTATGCCAGTACATGTACTGCAACAATTCTATCAGGCCAGATGACATCCTACAAAACTGTGATTCAGGGATTGCATTTTCTATATATTTAGACAATAATGCACACCCTGCCAGCTGATACTGGGCAAAAGCAACCTTTGCATGACATAATTGTGCGAGGCGACAGCCAAGTACATTATGGAGTGCAAAGTTTGCTTGAGTCCATTATGGATTGGCAGGGCGTGCATTATTGTTATTATTTTACAGTTTTGCCAATACCAGTGAATTTGCAGATGGTGAAAAGTAAAATTGAATTAAATTTACACAGGGTTTTGGTGCCGATGTATGTCATCTGCAATAAAAGTGTACATTATCAGAAATAATGTTGAGGGATGACGTCACAAAATTCACTGGAATATAATTTTCAATAATCAAAATTTTTGACAATTTGTGTATTTTCTATACCATATTTTTCATTTATCAGAAATTTTGACAATAAAATTGTATTTGGTGTTACAGTTTACTCACCATTTTCGTGTGCAGAAGTTTTGTGAACAAATTTTTGAGTAGCCCCCCCCCCCCTACCTTTCTCTCTCATTTTTGAGTAGCCCCCCCCCCCCTGGCCATCTCCAATTTTTAAGAGACCCCCCAGGCCATAAATAATGACGGCTCCCTAAGTCGCTTACAGTGGTAATCTTGCAGGGGGTCAGTTCAGTGGCCATGGAAAGTACGAGTGCATGCACAGATTTCTTGGTGAACAACACCATCGCCGAGTTAGCATCTTATCCTTCCTTGAGAAAAGTATAAATGCCAGACTCTCAAAATTGCGGCCAGACTTTTAATAAAACTGAAGGTGTTTTTGCCAATAAATGACAGCTTGATTTTAGAGGGACGAAAATAACTTTCGTTTTGGAAAAGAGCAGAACACGTATTTTAATTGATGAAAATGAAGTATATCTATGTGTTATTATGGTGAGAGTGTTTATATTTTCTTGCTCTATTGTTGTACACTAACTTTTGACGATCGTTTTAGTCATATACATCCGAAGAGCTTACTTTTGTCCACCCCTATCTATGCGCATAACTTTGCGCAGTGGATTTGTCACGCGTCTGGACTTCTGCTGGTCTCAGCGCCCCCAACCGGCGAAATTGTCAGTGTTCTAAACATGGCGGCGTCCATAGGGTTGAGTAGCGAAGAAGTTTATCGGTCAGACATTCCAACTATACAGTTATTTTCATTCAATTGTAGCCTGTCTTTGTTTGTGGTATTGTTTCATTTCGTCCCAATTGTTTTTGGCTACAAAACGCATCTCATCTCTTCACCAATGTGGACACTAAAATTATTTAGTATATTGTTTGGAATGGTACAGCTATTATATTACAGGTTGTTATCAAAGACAATCTACCATCAGATGAAGACATTTAAGGTAAGACAGCGATCAAAATAGATTTGTTCATAATGTTCTATTTTATGTATCCTCCTTTCGTATTTGTATCTGCTGTTGCGTTTTTAGTGACTGGCCAAATTAAAAGGGGGAGGAGGGCTAGTGTGGTAGTTCCTAGTGTCCCTCCTGCCACGGATCTATTATTGAGAAGGATAGTGTACAGAGAGTTAATCCTTTTATATTGTTTGCATTCAGATACAGATTATATTTTGTTGTATTCCTAAAAAACCTTCTGAAATATGTTTTATTTAAATGCTAGTTGTGTGCAAATACATAATCTATAAGATACAATCGAACAGTCAATATGCACAACAGGTTCCATTGGGAGAACAGTGCTAAATGCACTGAAGTGGAGTCTAGATTAGTAAATATATAAATAAAAATGCACATACAGAATGCGCTACTCACTGAGGATTCGAACACATAAAATAAAACCGAGCTTCTCCACTATCTCCCCCGAAACGCCCCCCTCATGGTTAACCATGCATCCAAGTTAAAGACGTTTGATTCATGATTATCATTAAATTGATTTAATCATGGTGGACAGCTAGCCTAGTAACAGCTGTTGACGTGCATACATGTGAAGTGACTTTTTTACTATCAACGGATAGACCTAACGTTATCCCAGAAGTGAACTGAACATTCTTTATTGAGGCTATAAACTGTGTTATACATGAGTTACATGTATGTCAATGAACGACGTAATACATATTTATAAATGACCTTATGCCTGCCTCTCAGCTCGTCATGTTGGTCATCCATGGTCTGCATAATGTGGTGTAGTCGTGTGCACACAAATTTTTTAAAAAAATGTGGTGTATGTATTATATTTACATATATAGAGATACTATAACGTTGTTAGTGTCCTCCCCATCATGCATTTATCACATACATACAATGAGAGAGAGAGAGAGAGAGAGAGAGAGAGAGAGAGAGAGAGAGAGAGAGAGAGAGAGAGAGAGAGAGAGAGAGAGAGAGAGAGAGAGAGAGAGAGTGTGTGAGTGAGTGAGTGAGTGAGTGAGTGTGTGTGTGTGTGTGTGTATGGTTACTGTCCTATCCATGTATGGCAGTCTATGTTTGTATTACTGGGTGTTTAGATGTACGGTCAAAATAGTGATTTTATGTCAGCATATGACCTTTAAAATCAGGCCATCTCAAAACACATGGAACTATCCCTATACCATACATATACTAGTGACAGATAACAAGTGCATCACTGGTGCTACATGTACATGGGTGGTTGGCCCAACTCAATAATTAGTGAAAAATCTGTTCAAGTAACTACTAGTAATACCTATGTCTTTTTACTACTCAAAAATCAAAACACAAGGTGGTTGTTTCACTTTTATTTCAAGTAGAAAAACAGCAGAGTTGTTTCATTATAAGAAAAATTGACTGGCAAAATTACTGGCATAAGTTAATTCTAATGTCAATGCCTCAGCTACATGTACGTGAATAGACTTGTGTATTACTATTATCGAATGCATGCTTACATACAACTTTATGACTAGACCGACAAAGCACTTTCTGATGAGCTACATTGTACATTTACATGTAGTTCATACACACCTTCTTGAATGTCTTTGATGACCTTGGGGTCTTCCAAGCCACACTTACCAGTGCAGGAGTCAGGCACAGAACATGTCAGTGTAACTAACCCCCCCCCCCCCCCCCCCCCCCCCCGTATTTTATTATGTATTTTGATTGTTTACATTACTGTTGATAGCATACGTAACATGATGATCCCATCAGTGATATTCAAATTAGGTCTAAAAATGTGTCTCTTTGGTCAAAAAGCTATAATTCAAAAACTACTATTAGCACATTGGACTGTAATGTAATGGGGATGCATCTGGGCATGTGTAAATGTGAAATGAGGCTGTAATCACAACGTGATGATCCCATCAGCAAAATGAAAATTAGGTCTAAAAAATGTCAATTTTGGTCATGAAACTGCACGATGAATATGGTTGCAACTTGGTGGGGATGTTCTGGGGTTGTTCAGTGATTGGGAAGTCTCAAAACACCAATGTGACAATGGCCCCATTCCAGCAAAAATGAATGGGCCATTTTCAATTTCAATGGGCCATTCAGATTTTCTAATGGGCCCAAGTTAGCATTCATGATCCAACAATAAAGCGAAATAGTTAAAATGAAGTAACCATAATAAGTAAAGTAATATTTCTGCTTGTTATTGTTTGTACAGTAGGGAAGCATGTTCAAGTCGCGAACCGTAAGTCCGTTACCGTATGAAGCCATGCAACCGTTGTAAGCCTGACATGGCAGGGTTCGACACTGGAGTAAAAAAGTCACTATCCCACAGGACTAGTAAAATTGATAACGTAGTAGTCCTGCAAAAAATTTGGTGGTCCTGTCTTTAAGTGCTTTCACTTGTTCACTTGGGCTCTTCATCTCTCTTAGTATTTGCTCTACTTCTAATTTACTTTTCCAAACCCCATATTTATTTGAAACCCTGTGTTGTAATTGAACTGTCTATTTCTTTGTAGTTGTTTGTGCATCATCAACTCCTTACTGTAATTTTGTTCTCTTTTTTATGTTTTGGAGCTTTTTTTTTTTTTTGCTTTCTGTGAGTAGTTTGTCTTAATTGGGGGGGGGGATAATAAGATATGATGTGGTCTTATTTCTAGCTTAAATACTACATAACATTTCTGGTACACATTGATCTAACTATTGTATTTTTAAAAGACAAAACATTACCTTCCCATAGAGCAAGTCTTTATAGTGTTGTCCTCAGTGCATATTAGAATGTATTTACAACATAAAAATAAATAAATTTGAAGGTTACCAGCAGTAATATTTCGTTACTAATATTACATGTACAAGTGTACACTTCGTCTATTTTCGTGTCTATGTACTTCCGGGTTGACATAACCGTTAAACGTGATACAGTCGGCCCTATAATTACTAAGAAATGACAAAACCTTTCGCAAAATAAAGTTCAGGATTTTAATTTTTCAAACTGAATATCAATATCCAATACACATTCAATAACTGGTTTTGTGTATTCAGAAATGTCCCCCAAAACACGAACACGGAACACGGAATCGTGTCAGTGTTACTAGCTAAGTTACTATGAATACCATGGTTTCATTGTATAATTTGTAGACTGTAAGTTGTACCGGTAAAAAATATGATCATCACATCATGTAGGAAGTACAAAAACATAGAACACGTTGTTTTCTTGCTGAATAAACTCACTGAAATAACAACATGGTCAAATTGCATCTTCGATTTTGACAGCCACCATTGTTATGATTGAGCTTCATTGAACGCGGCCGGGCGAACGCCGACATTCAATTTGTACAGCGTTTTTACAAAGGGAGCTCGTCAATAACATACCGAATAATTAACTCAGAAACGTAGTTTAAATACTAACTGATCTAAAAATTACTGTTTAGAAAGACTACGCATCCGTACATAAATACGAAATCATTCGACAAAGATTTCAATCTCACTAATTTACTTGTTACAGTGTACAGGCCAGCCTTACCCGTATTATACACATATCATCGGAAAAGTGGACATCGCGACGGTAGTTTTCTGTGGTAGCGATTTGAGTTGTTACCTACAAGATTAGTAATTGTGTTGATAAATTTATGCTTCAAGTATTTATTCTAAAACATCGGTGATCATAATCACTGATCGTAACATTCATTCAAGGAGTTGACGTCTTTTCTCATGCATGATGAACGCAGTGACGGCCAGGCGAGGTCATCAAAGGGCATACTAATTTGAATATCTTGAATCGTATTGGTTTGATCTGTTTCACTATACCCGGGGAATGGTCACGCGTGTATCGTGTATTCAAATAGTCAAACATGGATAGAGGGACATGAAACAGTATAAGTATTCAGATTTGCTTTGCAAAAGACGACGTGTGGGGGCATCATTTCAAACAGCTGACATGAGTTGGGTTTACAATGTACTTCCATACTTCGCCTCTACCGAATCGGCACTCCAGCACTGAAGTGTCTAAATTTCACTGTTAGCCACAATGCGCCTTTGTGGGCGCCTAGAAGTCAATTTCAATGTGCCAATTTTCAATTAAATGCGACTATGGCGCGGGGCGCGTTGACTTCCCAATCACTGGTTGTTATTCAACAGTTATTGTTGAAAACAGCAACCATCACCATACCCTTAGCAACATTGAAATGATGATGTAATACAAAGTTAACAATAGGGATGTGTGGGTAAGGGAATACAGATTCAAAATGTGTATGCAAATATGCCTAGCAACAGCTAAATGACAAAGATCAGAAGTGGGAATGGCAGGCAATTTAATTGAAGTGATAAAATAAGATAAGTTATGACAATACTTATAAAGCCTGCAATAAAAAACATACAATAAGTGATAAAAACAAAGACACAACTTATAGACTAAAAAGGAAAACATACATGTAAAAACTCAATGAATATTTAGTCTTGCGGAAATATTGCACATGCCAGATTAAAACAAGGTCTGATGAAAAGTTGGATAAAATAAAAACCAGTGGAAATTAAGTAGCACGCTAGTCTGTTTTCAGATGCAGATTATATTTTGTCGTATTCCTAAAACCCTTCTGAAATATGTTTTATTTTAATACTAGTTGTGTGCAATATACATAACTTATAACTTAAAATCTAATAGTCAGCATGCACAATGCACATCAGGGGTCGAAATAATAAAAACATTTCGCTCATCCACTTGGCAAGTAGAAAACAAAAAGTGCTTGCCCAGTCCAAATAGTGGGATATTTTTGTGTGGCTTACAAATGCACTGTCGTGATTGATTGATCTTTCTTTTGTTTATTATCAAAAAATGTCTCTTTGAAAGTTTCTGTGGGTACTGAAAAGTTCTCTCCACAATAAAGTGTTTTTTTTTTAACAGGAGTCCTAGATAATATGGCCTAATCAATATTCATACTACATAGGATTAAACAATTTTTTGTTCACCTGTAGAAAGTAGTTGTTAAAATAATCACAAGTTTTTCAGCACTTTCATAAGCTATCAATATAAAAAAATGAACATTTATTTCAACACATATAAAATCTTTCCAAGTATTTCCTTTTGCACCATGTAAATATATTTTCTTTCCTTCCTCATCCACACCAACTATTTTTCACCCACAAAATTTGCAGTGGATTCAAACACCCAAAACCTGAAAAATCATGCTGTAATTTACTATTGTTGAACAATATTCAATGAGTCACTGTCATTCATGGTTTTTTACTTGATAGAGTGAACAAAGTATGTCAAGGACAGCTGGTCCAGATTGTTTTGAAAAGTGGTCAGTCAAGAAAGTCTCAATATTGCTACAATGTTATCATTTTCCAGACTTGTTGGCACAGTGGTTATACAATGTATCCAAATTCCTATCAGACATGCGTAATGTCTGATAAGTCACGAGCGTTCCCCGCCATTGGACGCTTGACAATCTAATCGAACGCCTGTGACCTTTGTGAACCCTTTTTTCACGCAATGCTTAATGGGAAATAATGTAAACAAGCCATCAACGGCAACTATATTTGAACTTAGCTTGATAGCTCACCCCTCGTCTCTGGTACCTTTATACCCCTATATAATAGTTAATCCATTAAAATAAACCAATCAACGCTCTTGATGCAAGGCCAAAGTTCACAGAGTCTTGCACAATAAACTTTTCATCTAAAACGACCGTGAAAGTATAATTTCCGCAATTTACCACTTGCTCATTAAATATTCAAATTTTAACGGACTCAAAAACGGCCGCAATGATATTTTACATGGAAAACGTGCTAAATCCTTCAATATATATACAAATTTCATCATATTCCCACTTTTGATGTTGATTTGTAATTGTTGGTACATGAAAATCGTAAGTCACTTCCGTGTTAGCAAACACTCGATCCGATTGAGCTGAAATAAATACATACTCACATTGTTTGTTTATGGTAACTATGGGTCCTTGACTCTCAGGAGACATTCAAATTACCAGATTTTTACAACGTTTCTTGATTTTAAAAGCTTGTTTTGGTGGTGTTTCAGTGTTTTTTTTCACCAGAATACACCTCGACATGCTGGTTCACTATGCACTGTGCATCGAACTAGCTGTAGGATCGCCCCGTGCCATTCAGCACACAGCGAGGATGCTAATTAATATTCATGCCTTCTGTTTCACGGTCAGAAGAATTTTTTTTCGCGGATTAAAAAATCGTTCAATATACAAAGGTTTTCTTGCGTATTTGTGTAGGTTATATGTGACAGCTATAACTGAAAACCTTGACAGTGAAAGTTTTGTTAGCTTTCTAATGCAAAAAAGGTACTGAAGTTGTGGGTGTGTCGTGAGTGCCTATTGTTTGGCCGGCTATACATGCTGTGTGTGTTACGTTTTAAGCATAGACTGTTAGACAGTAGAGAGAGATTGTCTCTGATTTAAGTGTGTTATATTTTAATGTACCTTTGGTCACAGTTAGTGATTTCTAAATTCTATGCTCTGAAACGGCATGACAGTATTTTTTGCTATAATTATTTTAATTTTCCTTTTGTTAGCTCCGCTGTCAGCGAAAGCTGAAAGCGTAGCTTTAGGTATACATGTAGGTGGGTATTGAGGTATAGAGAGTAGAGTGAATCATAGGTGTCCGTCAAACTTTTATATTTTCATTATCTACTGTGAAAGTGACAGTCAGAATTCTTCGATATTTGGTGTGCATGTTCCCTGAGGGGAGGCTATTCAGATTTGTTAATGCCAAGTTGATCTGTGCCATTTTCAATTTTTTATGATTTTTTTTCATAAAATGTCATTTTCATCATCTCCTTGAAAACCTCTTGTCAGATTGCTTTGATATCTGGTGTGTTGATGCGCAGGGGGTAGCTTACTTAGATTTGTTAATTTCAAGTCAGCACGTCTTCTTTTCTATTTTTTATGATTTTTTTTTGTAATTTAAAAAAAAAATGAATATGTTAATGAGCATTATGACCGCCGCCATATTGGAAATCAGTCCGCGAGACTTTAGGTAAACTGCAACTTTTCAAAAGACACTATTGACGTCAAACAAGCAATGTAGTATGTGCTGTAGTCTTAATGCTACGCATTGTGCGCCCAAATGACAAATATTTGTTCGAAACAGGGTTTTTAACTTCAAATCCAAATTCTCCACCCTCCTACAGAATGGTTCATTCCAGTATACGCACCTCACGATCAAGTGAGCTCTATGAGAAGTCAAAGTGTATGGGATGATTTTTGACAGAGTCAGTCGTCAATAAAGACGATAATACTCTTTCTAAAATTATCACATTTTGAAAGGGAAAGTACTTTGTGGTTCATTTATGGAGTTTTGTTTTTGTACGATCAATCTTGGTGGCAAAATTACAGCGTCAAAATTACCGATTTTCTAAACAAAAATAGATTGAACAAAAAAAATAGAAAACAACAATGACAAAACACAACAATAACATTACACCACACCACACTATAACATGACATCACATTGATCATGATAGCAATAACCAAGACCTTGGATCAATTCAACATTTTTTATTGTTTCATTCCTATACATGTTTCTTTAATAACATCCAACAATAACCTCATAGTGAGTAACTGACATATCATGTAACATCACGAACGTTGCTGGTGGCAATCTAATAGTTGGAGAAAATAAACAACAATAGTGAGGTTCATTATCCGTGTTTGTACTCTTCGTACGATGCCATTGTGTTGCGTGTTGTCATGATAGTGAGTGACTGACATAGCATATAATAGCCTATGTCATTCTTTTATTCCTATGGCTTTTTGCACTAGTTTTAGAAAGATCAGGAAGACCCGGTCGGCAAAACTCAGTTTGGACGACTAAAACTACTTGGCGATCACGTTTTCAAAACAAGCAACACAATGGCGTCGTACGAAGTGTGCAAGCGCAGACTACAAACCACACTATTGTTGTTTATTTCCTCCAACCATTAGATTGCCACCGGCAACGCTCGTGAAGTACATGTACAGCATGAACACAGGCAAAAACATCCCTGATCAATAATCACACGAAATTCTCCTTGCCCCTTGGGACAAGTACTTTTCAATACAACTTGCCCAAGCCTTCAAATCACTTGCCCAGGCCCGGGCAAGTAAAAGGCCATTATTTCAACCCCTGCACATACAGAATATGCACTACTCACTGAGGATTTGAACACTTAAAATATAATCTTTGTCTGTACTAATATTATTACTTTATTATCCCTCACGAGGAAATTTGTCTTGCAACAACACATAAAAACATACAGATAAACTTACACGTTAAAGTAGTACTAAGAACAATGGAAGTACAAAAACATTAAAAACTGTGTAAAAGACTACATAAAAAATATTCACAGGTACATGTACGTAACTGAGCCGAGCACGACGTGTTCTCAAGGATAAAATTTGATACCTGCGACTCGAGGGAAGCATCTCAGTATACTGAACTAAAGCATGGGAAGGGTCATTGGTAATTTTTGTGGCTTTAACAAGTGCTCGTTTTCCATATAATGATTTCATGCTTTTACATTCAGTTCCACATAGTAGTCCAGGTGTTAACAACTGTCTGTAATTTGTTGACATTGAAAAAGTCAACCCTCCAAACCAGCTTAGAAACGAAAAGGTAACTACACTCTCAATGTGGCTAGAGTGGAATGCTTTCAATATATCTGGTCTAATATTCAGTGATCTTAGTTTACGCAGTAAGTACATTCGCTTTTGGCATTTCTTATATACAGCATCAGTGTTCTGTTGGAATGTAAGTTTGTCATCAATGAGTGTTCCTAGGTAGCGGTATATTGAAACATGTTCTACAACCTCAGAGTTAATTTCAAGTGATTTAACTTAACCCTTCTAGATCTATTAAAGTCAATTACCATGAGGGCTATCTAAAATTGAACACAAAGAAAGCAAAAGAAATTAAATTTCTTTTGCTTTCTTTGTGTTCAATTTTAGATAGTTGTCCTAACACCATTGTTTTAAGTGATGCACTTGATTTCTAAAGTGATTTTCATCATTTGAGTAATCTCCAAATGCTGTATCATCAGCATATTTGACCATCTGTCCCTTTTCACTTGTGATTTTAAGATCATTTGTGTACAAAGTGAACAGGAGAGATTACTGAGTCCTGGGGTGCACCAGTAGACGTACTATGCATACTAGACACTGTTGCAGACGGATTATGATTATTCACCCCTGTCCCATTTACTCTTACATATTCGCGTCTGTTAGTTAGAAAATCTAACACCCAGAGTATTATGTTGAGGTGTACATTCACTGCATTTAAAGGCAGATGTCCACTATATAAAGAGGATAATGGGTAATGTATGCATATGCAGGAAATTCAAACTGCTGTAAGGAGCACTGACTTTGCCTTCATATCTTCATCCCATTTTGCACTGAAAAAGTTTCACATTTCATATATACTGTTTCATATTTCATATATTTCATATATACTGTTTGTAAATATATAGTGATGCAGCATGAGTAGAAATAACTGACTTTAACTAAGTTTAGTAGCCAATATAGCAGGTTTACCATCAAACTGACGGAAAATTTGTTTCAAATTTGTCTAGTACTAACGGTTGGCCAGTTGTCAATTAGGCTTACAAGTTACACAAAGCATGATAAGACACTGTGAATGGTGCAAATAAACAACGTGTGAAATGCCAAATACCGAATGCAAACAATACAAGCGAACAAAAGAGTCTGTGTGCATTCTATTAGCCTGATAATTTGCATAAAATCAAGCTCACATGTGTGAACGTATGTGAAAATGATACATTGTTACTGAAATAGAATGACATAAAATGAAACCAAAATGTTTGATCGATGTACATTCTGGGTTGCTGCACTCCTTAGTAAAATCACAATTTCATACAACTTTTTGTGTGCGCGACAAGTGTTTTCTGTCAAGTAGTGGTGTCGTTGACGTACCTATACCTAGTAGGCAGTGATGTAGATAATAGTCGGTTACCTACCGGTCACAACGCCCAGCTATAACTTATAAGTATAACCACAACAGTTTAGTTGTGGGACCGGCTTAGGAAAGTACTAAAACTTGACGATCATTGAAAAAAATTCTAAGGTCGGAAAATTATATATGAGTTGCCCAGAAGTACTAATAGCAAGTAAAATACCCAAAGTGTAAAAAAAAGAAATAAATTCATAATTATTTGGAAAACATTTGACGATTACACAGTAAATCAAGACTGGCCAAGCTATCGCTAGTGAAAGCCTTCAAACTAGTTTCATAGGAACTGGAAGTTGAAGAAAGCACAAAGCGAAGTGTGAGGTCAGTGTGACGTCTCATGATGTATGATGCAACAACACGACGTTTACGTAGAATAGAACTAAATGTTTTCTAAATTCTTAAAACATCTGAGAACCAGATTTAAACTGAATGCCTACCGTAAGGGAATCACTAATTATGCAAATAACTCATTAAAATTAAAAAAAAATATGGTAACAGGCTTTGTTTTTGGACAAGTGTGCTTTCTTAATGTATGTGCCAAATTATACGGAATTTGAAGAGTCCATCATACTGCTTAATTACTGAATATCGTTCATTATTCAAAATACTCATAAAAAGGTAAAAGTTGTAGCAACAATCTTCATAGGACAGGTGCCTATTATTATGGTTGATATATGTATCATATTATACGAAATTTGAAGCTTGCATTTTTAAGTAGGGAGTTCAAAGCAAAAATGTCAAATCAATTTAGCTTTATTGCAGTACATGGATTTTGAAATATTATGTATGAAAAAAAAAAGAATTTTTTTTTTTCAAAATCCGTCAAGTACTTTTAGAATTACAGCAATTTGAATGTCGAAGAAAAGTGGCTTTTTCGTGAAATTTTGCCAAAAAAAGTGCGAAAACCACAAAATTTGCATTTTTTGATATGTCCAATTTGAATAATATCTATTAATAGGGAGGCCAGACGCTGTGTGAAATGTTGCGACATCGACACGACGCGCTGCACACTACAGATTTCTCAAAACTTTGAGAGCTTGTATCTTGATTTGAAAACAAATTATATCACTCGACAGGGAATAAATAATTCTATATTTGTGCCAATTTTCACCAAACAAATCCGCTTGCAAATATAACTATGCTGGCAGTAAAAATGACACCTGGTGCCGAGCGCGCCTTCCCGACTAACTCACACTAAAATTCGCCCTGAGACACGCACTTTGAGCAATCTGCTGGCACCCTTCAATAGTATCGTTGTCCACATGTGTTCCTGTTAACATAGGATGACCATATTTGGCAAAAAGTTTATGGACCAAACCACTTTGATGTAGGTGTTAACTATTTGTGAAACGTGGTTGCAGTTTTTGCATGAGAGAAAGGTAAGTAAAGCTGCAAAAATATTTCATTTTTTTGTGTGTTTTCCGTTTTTTTTCAGAAAATAGTTACCACTCTTATAAATTTTAACATTCGAACTTAGTCTACAAGAAATATAATGAAATTCTGATGAGAAGAACACGTGTTGCTTGAGCATAAACCTTTACATACTTTTCAGTGCACTGACTACGGACGGTAAATATGGCGGCTGAGGTAGTGGTTGGTAATTCAGCGAGTGGGATTGACGGAGACAAAATGCCTTCGCCTGAAGATGCTATAGCGAGTCTCCCAAGCAGCAGTCGATGTAAGTACTCTTTTGAACATGTATGGTTCTTGTGAATGATTTTAAGATGTGATGATGTGTATTTAGTCCCTTTTTGGAGACGAAATCTGCGATGCTATAGTTTATTTTGGTGAACAGCGCCCTCACACACAAATTTGAAATCATTTGTCAATAGATTTTCATACACTTTTGAAGTTGTTTGTTGTGAGGACAGTTGTTTCTAATTTCCCTTTCATTGAAAAATATAAGTTCAGAGTGATGTTTTACTAAATTTTACATGTGTATAGTTACACAGTGATTGTAGTATTTGCAGTAAAAGTAGGTAAAATCTACCTGAATTCCCTGTGTATTAATTTTTACCTGCAAGTGCAAGCAAGGTGAAAATGCATTCCTCGCTAAAATTATGGCACATGGTATGTTTGGCTGTGTTACTGAATATCCATACTTTATTACTCACACCTTTGTGAAAACTTTGTGACATCACTTATATTGTATTTTTCTGTATTCTTGCAGCTAATTTGACATTGTCAAATTTGACATATAGAATAATCAGCAATGTCATTGATGGTATTCAGGCTAATGGATTGCCAGTAAAGTCAACATTACCAGGTATCCTACAGTCCATATGTACAGATATCATTCAACCACTGAACATTTCCAGTTTGATGAGAAAAATAAAAAGTCTAAAAGAAAAATAAATGAAGTCTTGGAAGTTTACGTTGATGGACCAGCCTGCCACAGTGGTGCAACCGAAATGTGAGATGATTGGTGAAACATGGGAGGCTCTTAAAATAACAGTGGATAAATTGGTTCGTTTAGATTTTACCCCAGATTTCAAGCTTACTAATAAGATGATCGTGGAACTCTACAATTTTAAGCAGAAACACAATTATGAGTGGACAGACGTATGTGTGTGGCTGAAGTTTATTCTTGGTTTGGAATCTGGATTATGTATCGGGACTATTCGAACATCGTTCCTACATGTTATGAAGATGAAGTCTAGTCTGAGGTACAAAGGGAAATGAGAGCAACAAGAATCATATTTATACACTGAATACCAAGTACCAAAAAGAAAAGAAAAGTTGGTAAACAGTGATCTGATTACACAAACAACAACAACAACAACAACAATGATTAATACAGAACATAGACACAGAACTGTCTCTGAACAGGATGATGACAGTCTGACAGATGAACTGGAAGCACATGTTGGGATGTATGCAAGGACAGGGTTACAACAATGTGAGGAGTTGGAAGTGAAATATGCACATGACATGGACTCAACAAGAAAAGAAGTTCAGAAAGCAAAGAAAGATTTAACAAAGATGACAAGAGACCATGAAAAACTTTCACAAAAACATGAAGAAGCAAGACTTAAAATATCAACATTTAACATCAGAAATGTTAACAAAAAAATGAAAAGAAGAGATAAGATAGCACAGTTACTAGATACAGACTGAAGAACAAGTTAGAATGATACAAGACAAATGTCAGATTGAGAGTGCAAAGAAAAGACTAGCTCAAAAAGAACTTTCAAGACCGAAAATAAACATGAAGAAAAAAGAAGAACAACATAGAGTAGAAGTTCAAGAACTAAAGGAGAAGAATGAACAACTTGAAATGGATAGTGATGTACTTAGAAATATTATTGCTGAACTGGAAGAAGAAAGGAAGTTAACAGCTTTCCAAGATGGAAAATACACTGACGAAGTAAGACTTACCTGTTATGAACTTCTCAAACATGGTGTTGCATCCAGACATGTGTCCGATATCATAAAACCAGTTCTTAAAAATCTAAGTGATATCAACATTGACAGACTTCCTAAAGCATCCTTCTTTGATCATATCCACTAAGAAGTTCATTCTATCAAACTTATGCAAAGTTAACATGTTTAATTCTGACTACAAAATTTAAAAAACCAAGTTTAAAGTTTTAAAATATTTCATGGGACTTTTTTCACGCATGGCACCATGGGAAATTTACGTAATTCATCACTTTCAAAAGGTCATAACTCAAAAACTATGCACACAATCCTCTTGAAATTTTCAGTGAAAAGCAACAGTTACCAAAAGTCTTAGTACTCAAAGTGATGGATCTAGAAACAGATGTGGTATTATATTTAATCTAACTTGAAAATCAGAAAAATCACTTTTGTCAGATTATGTTAATGACAATGTGCGCATCATCATGGAAAAATTGCACAATTCATGAATTTCAAAAGCTCATAACTTAAAAACTATCCACACAGTTGTGATGAAATTTTCTGTAAAAACAAACACATATCTATATTCTAAGTACTCAAAGTCATGGATCTAGCAACAGATGTGGTATTATATTTTATCTAGCTTAAACATCAGAAATGAACTTTCATTTGTCAAAATATGCCAGCAGCGAAGGGTTAACTGTGTTGGTTATATCTCAAGGTTTTGTCAAATTTATGGTATGGTTATTCAAAATCTTTATGACGGATATTGCTGAAATTTGGTATACATTCAAATGAAGTATAACAAGTGATATTTACATCAGTTTCACTGTAAATTTGGTGAGAATGATTGACTTAATACTATTGACAAAGATATATGGAATGTACTCTGGAGGAAAAGCATCGCGCCAGTTTAGTATTAGTGCATTGGGTATACCAACCATGACATAGTGCCTACTTGACTAACAGTATTGTCATCAAGGACTAGAGTATACCTGTATAAAACTATTATATGTATTGTAATTATGTATTATTTTAATTTCAACACTCTGAAAGTGACAAAATAGTATGTACTTAAAACAGCAGAATATGTATACGATTTTACATGTGACATGAGTGACAACTGACATTCAACAAATTTCTCATGTCATAGTCATGTGATATGTTATACCTTGCAGAGAATCTTAAGTATACAAAGGTTCCTTCTGAAATGAGTTAAAACAAGTATTCATAATTCAGTAAGCAAATTTCACTAAAAGGTAACTACCAGTATTAGCATCAGTGATTAAAAAATGCTGATGCTTAATAAACACTTTGTATAGTTGCTCTATCTCAGTTATATCTTGGACTGATCACGCACGAAGCAAAGAGTCTTTTGGCTCAATACGAATTTCCTTTAAGATAAACCTTGAATCAATATTAGCAACATCTGCTCGTGTGGGCCATTTAAATGAATTTGTACCCATTCGAGACAGAAAGGTTGTTGTGACATTTAGATTTCCATCAGGATTTATAAAGTGAACGTCTTTGATTTCACCAGCAAACCAAGAATTTTCATAAGCTACAGCAATGTACATTCCAGCCTGCAGTGTTCTTTCTACTCCAAATTTATGTTCTTTTCTTTTTCTAATTCTCTTTCGTTTCTTCTCCATGTTATGTGTCTGTTCAGTGTCTGCATTCTTGTTTCTTAAGTTCTCATTTATCTCTTTTACAAAGTCTGGTATTTCACTGCTGTTTGCATGTATGATAGTTTTTAAGTTCTCTGCCAGTTGCTTAATAAGCCATAACTCAGACATGCTTGAACAGATCTCATTCAAAGTTGGTATTAGGACAGTGTTCTATGACATACATGTGCATATCCATTTTCATCTTGATATGATCCCCCATACCCGACCCATCCTTTATTATTGTTGGAGGCATGTTCCATGTCCAACAAGCAGACACAACATATCTAAGTCTATTTGATTTAGGTTCACAAGTGTTGTTGCGTGATCAGAGTAGTGATAATTCCTTAAAACCCAATCATAGCGGGGAGTATGTCATTGTCAATGACTTGTTTTCATGTGTTCCAGTGTATGGATTTACCATATTGTAATAGTTTATTTTTTTTGCATATCAATATTAGGGCAATACTAATCCTTGTTATTTCCTGCAGCTTTCTATCTACCACAGACTCTTCTTCCCAAACACCCCACTTATTTTTAATGTTCTGCTCCAACTTTTGTCTTTTCTGCTGTTTTCTGTGATGTTGTTTTTGATTTTTTCCCATTCTTGATTTCTGTAATTCAACTCTTTTCTTACTGAGATCTTTACTGTGGCTCTCTTTTTTCTATTTGGTGCTTGCTTTCTAGCTATCTGTAAATATTTCATTTTGATGTGTTTTGGCAGCTTATGAAGATATGCAGAAGTTTTATTTCTGCCATAACATACGACACCAGCCTTGGCTACTCTACATGTACATTTGTACTTTTTTGTGGTGCATGTCTAATCTGTCTGTCAAGGTCAGAGAAATTGCTTTCATAACGAACATTTGTCAGTGGTGCACTTTGAACCAGCTCATACAGTAAATCAGATGGTTGGTTCTCTAGCCCACCTGGGAGTTGGTTACCAAGCTGCCTTTCAACTACAGGTAGCATAGCATTGCAAAAGGATTGCAATGCATCAAGTGTTAGCAAATCAAACTGTATGTCTGGCTCTGTTGGAAACAGACTTGAATATAATTCATCTTTAGTGATGGTTGTGTCTGATAAATAGACTGTTTCATTAAGTAGATGTGTTGCATCTGATGAATTATCAGCCAGGCAAGTTTGCAGTTTGCAGTTTGATGTCAGTGATTTGCTAGGCAATCGTTCGACATCAATGTTCAGGAGATTTTTAATTACCGATTTTACAACTGATGTGCAATTGTCCACTGAAACATTGTGTGATAGAAGATCATAATAAATCTCTCTTATTGTGTCTGTGTACTTTACATTTTCAAATGTTTGTATCTGATTGTCACTCATCATCTGTGTTATCTTTTCATGCAGCTCCTGATTTTCATTTTCCAACTGACTGATTTGATCTTTGGCATCTCTTAATATTATGGATTCTTGTTTATCTGTAGACTTGGTTTTCATTTTCCAGTAACTTTTATTTTTTTGTAGATTAGATTTTTCTTTTAATATCTGATCCAATTTCACTTGTAATTTCTCTGCTTCCTTTTTCATTAGGTTTATCTGAAGTACTTGACCATCAATCACTGTTCTCTAATTTGGTGTTCCATCTTTGAAATTTTCTTGTCTCGTCTTTTAAGTTTCTTAGTTACATCTCCGGTGCTAATGAGGCAAGTTTTTCTTTGAGTTGTGTGTTATCATTGATCTTCTTATTATAGTTAAGCTTCAGCTTATCTAGTTCTTTCCCCTTCTCTAACACTTCCAACTTCCCCTGAGCTAATTCTTCCATAGCTTCACCTAACATACTTATTTCTTGGTAACTTTCTATCAGACTGTTTGTCAAATTTCCCAGCATATTTTCCATATCTATGTTGTGTTCGTTAATGTTACTCATACATGGATTGTATGTGTGTGTGGTGCATTGGAAAACACTTTATGCTGTGGCAGTTTATATACTTGGTTCACAAAACTCTCCAGTTGATAACTTTCATGGTTCATTTTCAGTTTCAAATATTTATCATGCAACCTTGTCCACTGTCGAGTAACTGCAGTTATGCTAAGTTCTGTTTCTGTGTTCTTTGACATAAACTGTCTCAGCCATTTCAAGGCATGATCCCAAGGAAGATGGTGTGTGACAAGAACATTTCTCAATTCTAATACATGTTTGATTTGAAGGTTAATTGTGTTATCCTGGCTATCTGGGAAGCTGCAAGTGAGCAAAACCTGCTTGGCGATATTATTCTCACTGAAAACATCTGACAACTTTCTCTCTGCCTGGCTAGTAATAATAGTGTTTAGTGCTTTATCTTCATTTTCTTCTCTTCTACCTTTCTCAACTCTCTTCCTAACCTGTCTTGTTAAATTGCTTATTTTTGCTGGTAAAACGATGTTAGGGTCAAATAGTTGAACGACACTAGGTAAATCCTGTTGAATATTTAGTCCCCGCGGACGAAGTCCGGAACGGGGACTTATGGATTGGGTTCCGTCTGTTCGTGCGTGCGTGCGTGCGTGCGTCCGTCCGCAGCCGTTTCTTGGAGATGCCTGGACCAATTTTTTTCAAACTTGGTACAGGGGCAACATGCTATGGCATACATATGCACGTCAATTTGTTTTATGATACGATCTAATATGGCCGCCTAACTACCATTTTGTTTGCAAATTTTCACTGTCTAAAGCCATAACTCAGACATGCTTTAACAGATCTCATTCAAAGTTGGTATTAGGACAGTGTTCTATGACATACATGTGCATATTTATTGTTGTCATGATATGATCCAATATGGCCGCCTAGCAGCCATTTTGTTTGTGAATTTTCATGTCCAAAGCCATAACTCAGACATGCTTGAACAGATCTCATTCAAAGTTGGTATTAGGACAGTGTTCTATGACATACATGTGCATATCCATTTTCTTTGTGATACGATCCAATATGGCTGCCTGGCAGCCATTTTGTTTGTGAATTTTCCATGTCCAAAGCCATAACTCAGACTCCATTTTCATCGTGATATGATCCCCCATACCCAACCAATCCTTTATTGTTGGAGGCATATTCCATGTCCAACAAGCACACACAACATATCTAAGTCTGTTTGTTTTAGGTTCACAAATGTTGTTGCGTGATCAGAGTAGTGATAATTCCTTAAAACCCAATCATAGCGGGGACTATGTCATTCTCAATGACTTGTAATTCCGGTTGCCTGCAGCCCATCATGTAATCTTAAATACAGGTCATAGGTCAAAGGAACCTCACAATTAATATCAGCTAATGTTTTCTGCCCTGTCACTAAGCTGCCAAGATTATCCTTAATCTGAAGTATAGTCTCCATGTTTCTAATTAGAAAAAAAATACAAGTTGACACTGGCAAGGACGAACTTTGAAATTATATTGAAAGACTCCAAAACCTACATTTTGTATATTGTGATTGAAAAAAAAGGAAATTTGACCCTCAAATTAAAATAAAAACATTTATTCATGATTGAATTATCATTGGAGATAGCAAAATACAATAAAAGGGAAATACATGTATGAACAAAATGCCAAGAGAAAACCCAACATTGACTGTTGACACAGGAACACAAAAATGCTACATGACAACACCAAGCTCACTCACCAGCTGACCTACTTGAAGTTTTGTCTCAACAAATGTTACTTGAAAATTTTGAAAAATGTATTTCTTATTATTATTTTAAAAAATAGTGAATTTCTCTCGCTCAGAACAAGCTAAATTTGGTATCGTCACAGTAGTCATTACAAAAAGTATCGCGTCAACATCAATGCCGTAAATGGCAGTTCATCGCAGTTCGACTGTGATATGATGAACAATAACAACAGATACTTTGTCATCGTCGTAAAATTCATTTAAATATACAATTGCGGTTTCAAATTTTGCATTTTATGACCTGTAGAGGTATGTTTCTATAAAAGTTTTTCGTATTCTACGGAAATCATTACATTTACAGCACACAAAGACTACGTCAAAGTTTATGTTGACATCGCGATTCCTTCATTTTGACCTAGTTTCGGCGGGTAATTCCTCAACCTCGCTCACACAGAAATTTATCAGCGTTAAAAAACTATGAGCTCATCAGCAAAATATCTTTTCAATAATTTTTAAAGCAACGTTAAATGATAAATAACCCGGATATTTGCGTTTAATAATTTTACGTACCATATTTAAGTCAGAAAATACTTGATGAAACCCTGAATCAGACACCCCGAACTTTTTCAGGGCCGTGTGTATATGTGACTGCGCACAGCGGATAACAGCGATGTTTTCTGGGGGGAGTACAAATGAAGTATTGGCCGTACCAAAGTTTATACACATTCTATCGACAGAGAATAACTTTACTTCATAACGTAGCCTACAATCATTAGTGTACAACGCTAAAAAATATGAAAAACGGCGACTTTAAAATTACCAAAAATTTACAGTGGCGGCGAGTTCGTATGGCCGTCATATTGGATTCTGAACTCCCTATTTTAAGATACAACGTAGTTTACGTAAAATCATTAATTATGCACATTTTTCATTAAAACTGTACGCTATAGCACCAAATTTCATAGGACATACCTGCTTTGTTGTGGTTAAATTATGTACTAATTTGTATTGAAATTGAAGCATGCAGTCTTAAGATATAGCCGAATTACTGAAAATCATTAATTATGCAAATTATTCATTAACACTGTAAGGTACATCAACTAACTTTATAGGACGTACACAATTTGTTATGGTTAATGTATGTACTGAATTGTATTGAAATTGATATAGCCTAATTACAAAGAATAATTAATTATGCAAATTATTCATTAACACTGAAAGGTACATCAACAAGCTTTACAGGACATGTGCGATTGTTATTGTTAACATGTATACTGAATTATATTGAAATTGAAGTATGTATTCTTATGATATAGCCTAATTACCGAAAATCATTAATTATGCAAATTATTCATTAACACTGTAAGGTACATCAACTAACTTTATAGGACATATGTGTTTTCTTATGGTTAATGTATGTACTAAATTATGTTGAATATGAAGTATGCATTCTTAAGATATAGCCTAATTACCAAAAATAATTAATTATGCAAATTATTCGTTAACACTATAAGGTACATCATCAAATTTTATAGGACAAATGTATGTTGTTATAACGAATATACTAAATTATATTGAAATTGAAGTATGCAGTCTTAAGATATTGCTTAATTATTTGATTTCATTAATATGCAAATTTCTCTAATTAAACATTAACCGATCTGGCTGAAAACCTAATCAGGTCTAGCTATTGCCCTAAAGATTATATATTCCAAATTTCATTACAACTGAGCCAGCCGAATTTTAGAAAATGATGACACAGACAGACAGACAGACAGACACACAGACAGACATTTGTATTTTAATACCTCTCGTACCCTTTACGGGAGGTAAAAATGAAGAGAGGAAGCAAAATGTAGCAGTGACAGACAAGCTAGTAACGTACAGAACATGTACAGGAGGTGAGGCACACCATGTGATGCAAACTGGACAAAGATCGTGCGTGTCACATATAAGGCATCAGATGTAATACATGTAGCTAACCAAATATTCTTGGAATGCAGCCTTTCTTGTAACAAGTATTGGAAATTGTCAGAAACCTTAGGATTTTATGACTGAATATGTTTCGATCAAGAATTCCCATACTTTCAGTTAAATTTTCTGATGACCCCGGAGCAAGACATTTTTGAAACATTACTGTAGTGTGACATTTGATACTGATAAACGAGTGATATAATTCATAAACAAATCTAACGTTGGCAACTTTTTTATTTCTGTAATGATCCTCAAGTTTCAAGGAAAACTGCTATGTTGTACACATAGATCGTACATGTACATTACGGCCTTGTCTAGTTCCTATACCTGTCGACTGTTCTTTACGATCTCTAGCTCTGTGTATGTTGTGGAGATGAACGTAACCCGAACGAACAAGACAACAAGTACAATCATGGAGGCATCATAAATATTTGTTTCATTAAAATTTGAAAGTTGGGAAATTGTATTAAATTCTTTCCATATTTCTCAAAAATCGTTTCCATATGTTTTGGCACTATCCAGCAATAATCCTCGTCACGTAAATGACATCGACTGACATCGTAGTCAAACACACGCACGGAGACAGAGCGGAGACCAATCAAGAGTCAAGATTATGCATTTTAGCGTTTGTTTTGAAATACATGTAGCTGGGGTCGTACTCAGAATGACTGGTGGTGCGTCAATACGTCATAGTAGCGGCCTTATATCATAGTTTATTTCACTGAATCAACAACATGTGGCTCATATCATTACTAGTAGGGACATACTGGTTTAGGGACACAAGAATTAGGAAGACAAGAGTAATAATTCCATTGTATAATAATTAAAATGTGTCAAATGAAACATTTTATTTGCTATCATTCTGTCAGCATTGATTGTATTATTGTTTTTATTCATAAAGGAGCTTGAAATGATTTATAGTAGAACCCCTTTCATGAAATGAAGTCATCCAAATGACACACAAACTTCATGTTATCCCTCAAAAGTCCGGGACAAAAGTTACCAAGTTTGTCCACTTGGCAAGTGAATAACAAAGGTTTCGTCATTTTGCCAACCTCAGTTACAGTAATACTTCCATGATAGCAATCACTGACTGTCATCTTGGTTTTTCCAATGACTTACAAGGGTTGACGATACCATACCAGTCCTCCTGCATTGCTTTCTGCAATATGCTGGTCTCGACATGTAAAGTTGACTTCGAACCTCAGATGTGTGTACACGTGTTGCTCATTAGTCCTCGCGGACGAAGTCCGGAACGGGGACTTATGGATTGGGTTCCGTCTGTCCGTCCGTCCGTCCGTCCGTCCGCAGCCGTTTCTTGGAGATGCCTGTACCGATTTTTTTCAAACTTGGTACAGGGGCAACATGCTATGGCATACATATGCACGTCAATTTGTTTTATGATACGATCCAATATGGCCGCCTAGCAGCCATTTTGTTTGCGAATTTTCCCTGTCTAAAGCCATAACTCAGACATGCTCACACAGATCTCATTCAGAGTTGGCATTAGGACAGTGTTCTATGGCATATATGTGCATATTCATTGTTGTCATGATACGATCCAATATGGCCGCCTGGCAGCCATTTTGTTTGTGAATTTTCATGTCCAAAGCCATAACTTAGACATGCTTGAACAGATCTCATTCAAAGTTGGTATTAGGACAGTGTTCTATGACATACATGTGCATATTCATTTTCATTGTGATACGATCCAATATGGCTGCCTGGCAGCCACTTTGTTTGCAAATTTTCCATGTCCAAACCCATAACTCAGACATGCTTGAACAGATCTCATTCAAAGTTGGCATTAGGACGGTGTTCTATGACATACATGTGCATATCCATTTTCATTGTGATACGATCCAATATGGCTGCCTGGCAGCCATTTTGTTTGCAAATTTTCCATGTCCAAAGCCATAACTCAGACATGCTTGAACAGATCTCATTCAAAGTTGGTATTAGGACAGTGTTCTATGACATACATGTGCATATCCATTTTCATATTGATATGATCCCCCATACCCGACCAATCCTTTATTGTTGTAGGCATGTTCCATGTCCGACAAGCAGACACAACTTATCTAAGTCTGTTTGATTTAGGTTCACAAGTGTTGTTGCGTGATCAGAGTAGTGCTAATTCCTTAAAACCCAATCATAGCGGGGACTATGTCATTCTCAATGGCTTGTTCCATTTCGGGTGTGTAGGTTGCTTGTTAGACACATAACACAAATGCACTCCAAATCTGAGCATTTATGCTGCTTATTATCGTTTACTTTGTAATAGATAAAACATTACACGATCAAAAATATACAGCACCTGTTTCATTTTCTCCTTGCATGTAATTTAGGTGTAACTAAAAATAATGTGCTAAGACCAACCCTAGACAGAAATGGTATGCGCCAAGGCATTTCCCACGATATCTTATCTGTTACTATCTGTAAACATACGACGTCAGTGTCCACACTAGGGTACCTCTCAAATAAACGACCATTTCCCAAGTATATTTGCTAGACATCCTTGAAGAGCCTCGTTTGATTGTTGAGACCATATCTGAATTGACTTTGCTAGTCTGTGGTTTGTTTTGTTTAAGTTTTCATAAGTAGGAAGGTATCAGGTGCACTGCATTATGATCAGCAGTGCTCAGCGGTGACTTCCTGATGGCTTTATAGGCGTTGATGATATTTGAATAACAAAGATCCAGGATATTTTCTTTACGAGTATAACAGGTGACATACTGGTGATAATTAGGGAGCTGATTGGATAGTGAACAAGAGTTGAAGTCTCCTAGCACTAGTTTAGGCGAATCTGGTGACAGGGTTTCCTGTCCATCAATTACTTCATGAATAATTGCACTTGCGGTATCCGCTGATGGTGGGATGTACACAACTACGGCAAATATCAGGTCAAACTCCCTCAGAAGATAGTATGGTCTGAATGACACACACAGTAGTTCAATATCCTTTGTGCAAATGCTTTCTCTCACTTGTATTTCTTTACACCATTTCGCATTAACATAGATGCATACACTACTCCACCACCGATGGCTTTCCCTGTTACGTCATGATCCCGATCTGTCCTGAATGGTCCATAAAACCCGTCCACCTGTAGAGCATTGTTTGATATATTATCTGTCAGCCATGTTTCACTAAATCATAATAGACATGAATCGCGATATTCTGTCAGGTATATAGGTATATTCCCGAAATATTTCAACCCCCCCCCCCCCCTTTCAGACCATAGTGTTATGAGTGACAAAGTTTTTTTCATGTCCGATGTTAGTTTCACTTGCAAATTGTTTTACAGTGGTGTTTGGAAATGCCTTTCAAATAGTTAATTTTTATTATGCCATCATTCGAAGGTCTTTTACACAGATTTAATTTTACGTGTGGATACAATAATTTTTGTTGTGTACGAGTGCCCATTTTTCTTGTGCCACTGTGGCTGATGATGTAAAAAATATTTTTGCCATGAGTTCGAGTTTGATTTGCCAATGTGATTTTGACGCACACAAAATGATATGAACTCTTACCCCCTCCCCCTCCTCCCCATAACGAAAGAATTACATTTGTCGGGTGTCAGTTTTAAAATGACATGGCCCCTAAAAAAACCTGTAAGAGTAATGTAATGAAATAAGTAGTTGACTTGCTTGCTGGATCTACACACGCGGATCTACATTGTACACTCATACACACATGGTGTTATTCCCTTCAAGTCCTAAGTCTGCCTCAAGGTCAAATATGATGATATAAAGAGCGATTACTGCCTGGCTGGGTGCCTACTAAAGGCTTCACTGTGTATATGACAAGAATCCCCCTGCCTGTTAGACTAAACATGATAACTATAAATTGGCATTATGTTAAGCAACCCGATTCGTTCACTTCAAAGTCCACAGCCGTAATATTTGACACGATTAAAGTTGAACACTTTTCTGAAGTCACATGCATGAACATGTAAACACAACGTTTGCCAGCAGATTCTAATAGAAAGTTGACATTTAACAGCCATGTAAGTGTGACGTATATTTTATATATTATAGGATAATTATGACTCATAAAGTTTATATTTCCTACATGTACACCAAGTCTTCATATTTATTGCCAAATGACATGTGTTTATTTGTTTACATAAAGGAAGGAATAGTAATGAATGCTCATGAGGGCACATTTCACAGTGATTTTGTTCATTTTTAGCACTACTGAACCTTATCAGTAGTGCTATAGGCATCGCCCGGCGTCTGTCTGTGTCTGGATGTCTGGATGTGTGTGTGTAAACAACTAAAAAATGCTAAACCGATTGCCATGATATTTGATGGGTCCATTACTGGGTGTCTAGTTGGGAAATTGTACAAATCAAAATGATCTTACCATGCGGTTTGTGATTTGGGTAAAAAAAATGTAATTTTTTGGTCAAAAACTACATGTACTGGACAGATTAGGCTGAAATTTGGGTGAAACATTCTTCATGGTGTTTTTACGAAGAATTGTTCACTATATAATGGTCCCATCAGTGGTATGCAAATTAGGGCTAAAAATGTGTCTTTTTGGTCAAAAAGCTATAATTCCAAAGTGACTGAGCAGATTGGGCTGAAAGTTAAGAGGGATGCATCTGTGGGTGTATAGATGAAGAAATATTAAGCACATAATGATCTCATCAGTAGTGTGCAAATTAGGTATAAAAATGTTCATTTTGGTCAAACATATCTCAAAAAGTACTTGGTCAGTGAGACTGAAACTTGGTGAGATGTTTCTAGAAGTGTTATTCTGCAGATTTTCTTCAAAACATTTTGACACAATTGGCCCTAGCAACCATGACCACTCCCATAGCAACAACCGAATGGCAGTATACATGTATTTTGCTCAAATAACATCTGGTAGGAAAGTGAGTAAACATTCAAAAAATGTATGCAAATATCCCTAGCATCCATGACGATGCCCATAGCAAGAACCAAATAATCATGTATATTGCTAAGATAACAGGAATTGAATGACAAATGAATAAACATTCAAAAAATGTATGCAAATGTGCCTAGCAACAAGATCATGCCCATAGCAACAGCCAAAGACCAATGCCTGTGTAGGCGAATGAACTCTTACCCATCCATACATGTACCACTACACATGACAGTTCACTCACTTTTGTTTTATAACTGCCAATTACAAACAAATTCTATATTACAATTTAAGTACTCAGGAGCACAACGATTTATGATGTTAAACATATGATTTAGTTTTAAAGGCACGACTGCCTGTTCCTTGCACCCTATTTTGCAGGGGTAGGTAACAAATATTAGTCTAGAGCACGATCGATATAGTAACAAGTACAAATATAAAAGTTGCGGGAAAATTCTACATAGTACCTGGTACAAATCGTTTAGTTACGAACAAAGTCTATATTGCGACGAGCACAAAGTCCTGTTTTTCCCACCGTCCATTGCGTATTCAACATGGCGGCAAGTAAGATCGACAATCCTGATGGTAAGAATCTGTCGATTTCTACTACTAAAAATCGAAAATACGTATTCCTATAGCGTGCGTTCTGGGAAGAATTGGTTGGAGGAACAACAGGGAAAATTTCATTGATCGATTCCACCGTTTGTTGGAGGAGTTAGCGAAAAACTTTTTCTACCGACGGATATCCTATTCTAAACACACGTCCCTATGCTATGCTAATGCATGTACAATATTGACAGTAGTACTATATTTTATGTAGACAGAATAACAAACCCATATGTTGCCTGCAAATTCTATGTAAAAAGTAAAGCATACAATATTTACAACCAACCAGTTAACAAACCCCACAGTACTCTGATAGAAGATCAGTGGTTCAAAATACGTATGTACATGCATTCGTATACGGTATAGGTACGTGTGTTTAGAATAGGACATCCGTCGGTAGAAAAAGTTTTTCGCTAACTCCTCCCACAATCGGTGGAATCGATCAATGAAATTTTCCCTGTTGTTCCTCCAACCAATTCTTCCCAGAACGCACGCTATAGGAATACGTATTTTCGATTTTTAGTAGTAGAAATCGACTGATTCTTACCATCAGGATTGTTGATCTTACTTGCCGCCATGTTGAATACGCAATGGACGGTGGGAAAAACAGGACTTTGTGCTCGTCGCAATATAGACTTTGCTCGTAACTAAACGATTTGTACCAGGTACTATGTAGAATTTTCCCGCAACTTTTATATTTGTACTTGTTACTATATCGATCGTGCTCTAGACTAATATTTGTTACCTACCCCTGTTTTGCATATGACTGACTGTATGTTTGGAAGTGGAGAACTTGTGATGACTCACTGGCATGTAATCACCAAAATATAAACATTCCCTACCTGGGTTGTTCACATGCAAATGCCGCATATGGGAATAATCCTGAGTGACACACAATCTAAACAGCTGTTTGCAGATGAATTTGTCTCATTTTGAAAAGTTGTTTTAATTCTATGAAACAAACAGATTGATTTTCAACTAATTTGTGTATCAAGTTACCATCCTACGACATTCACAAACAATTTGCACATGATACATGACCTGTGTGTTTCTCGGAGCACAGCAAAAATGCTGCAAACAAGACCCAGAAGCTAGTGCTCTGTACAGCAGTTTGAATTTCCCACATTTGCATGGATAAGCCGTAATCCTCTTTATATAGGGCAGTACTGTGTTTAATCATAGACCCTCCACCAACATGATACGCAACTGTGGTAAACATCAAAGGATCTCTAAATGTTTATTGTACGATGTTTGTTTGCATACATTAAGCTAAATAAGCATTTCCTGTCCGTTTCCGAGTTGTTTACACTCCCTGTGACTCAGTGAGAGTTGCTAGGTATCCGACATGTTTTTGACTAAATTTTCCAACCATTTTGAAGTTTACAAGTGGTTGAAGACCCTAACAAGACATATTTTAGGTAAATGCATAGTCTTGTCATGTATTTTGTTGTTCTATGGCCGGCATGAAAAGAAGAACTGATTGCATAAGCTGTCCATTGTTTGCGATTGTTGCAGTAAGCTTTGAGTACAGTGTTTCATTCCTCATGGTTGTCACCCAATTTCTCTGTCAGAAATGATTCTTGAAATTTTGAGTCCAGTTATTGATGCTTTTTATCACGTTTTAATATTGTAGGCTGTTTTCATTGATCAGGATGAGGCATGTTATCGTAACTACATGTACATCGGAATAGAACGTAAACATCCAATGCGTGGTTGCCATTTTACCTCTATTGTCGCGGTTGATATATTCACAGAAAATGAAAATCAAAAACACTTCTCCAAAGCAATTACTAGAGTACTAGACTTCAAATTTCTGGTTGCTAGGCGATTGTCTTTGTGGAATTTGAAACTTTACATTGTTCTTAGCCAAACCATGACCGAACTAACTGAGAAAATGAGAAGTACTCCAACTTTGATTTGAGAGATTGTATTTACGCAGATTACATTGTACCTTTCAAGTTGTGGCTCAACTTTAATATTTGAATGAATTGTAACCCATTTTTGACTTCTTTGAGTTGAAAAGTACATATCTTTTATGTTCTTGAGCATAGTACATGTGCCAATGTGTTATGTAGGGCTATTAAAATGGCATAAAAATACATGGCATTGTAGAAATGTACAAAATTCATAGACATACCAGTTCAATCGGTTATGTGTTTCACAAAACTGTAAATTCATTCTTCAAATTCTAGAGGCAAGTATTGATTTAAAAATGTTAAAAATGTCTCACGCAATAGTCGGGGCAAAAACAACTGAATTGTAGATTTGTATCTAAACTTCCGGTCTTTCTCACGCTTGTCGCTTAAGTTTGGCCACTATCGGCCTGTTTACTATGTATTGGAAAATTACATATTTTCATCATAATTGTATGTTACATGATTTTGCATGGCTTCATGATATAACATATCTTCGAACGATGCAATTGTGGCATGGGAAACCGTTTAGCATGGAGGAAAGTACTTTGCATTGCCTATAAACATGGCATGCGACAGTATGAATGCCGTTATCCGCTTGTCCAACTATCGAGTCCTTCCTTGTGTATACATAACTGACAAAAATCATAATTGTCGTTGAAGACACCAGAATATTCATGATCTTCACTGGAAGATGCCATTCCATGCCATGATGTATATGATAGCTCTCTAGAAGATACCAGATAAAGATTGATCCAATGAAACCCCTAAGTATGACACACTCACTTAGATTCAATATCATTCCCATTACAACTCACATTGATTTTATTAGTTGTATGCAAACGTTTCTTGGAGGCAAATAAAATAGACTCAGTTTTACCCAGATGTAAAGATAGCTTATTTTCTGTTAACCATTCACTAATGGATGTCAACTCCATATCTCTAACATATCCTTCCCTGATACCAACAATGCTGAGTCGTCAGCATACAGCATAAGTTTACACTGAACTGCAGCCTTCATATCATTCACATATATCAGAAACAGAAGAGGCCCAAGAATGGAGCCTTGGGGGACCCCACATGTAATCCAGATTAAACACCATGAACATCAACGACTTGCAACCTACCAGTTAGATACAATATAAACCACTCTACTGATATTTCATTAAGACCTAAATATTTAAGTTTAGTTAATAAAATATCATGATATACCATATCGAAGGCCTTTGGAGATCTAACATACCGGAGTTTTCCAAAAACAAGCCTATCCGTAAAGTTGCCCACGGGCGATCATTTGGCGGGTGGGTGTCTAATGGGTTTTTCAGATTCACTATGGCAAGAATTTTGCCTTGCTATATTGGTAACATTAGTTTTTATTTAGTTTGAATGTTCTGTTGAAAAAACCCATAAACTTAGCATGCTAATAAAAAATGGATGTTTTTTCCACGAGAAGAATGTGATTGTGAAGGTAGGTACATACACCTTTGTGCTGAGATTGATCAACAAGCTGGCAGATGACTCATGGAGAACTGCAGACGTCACTGTCAATGCGACACACTGTGGGCACAAGACTAATGTCAAGTTTATCCAGGGGTGAACAAATCATTTTGTGAACTGGTGGTCCCCGGACCAGTGCTTAAAAAAGCCAGTGGTCCTGCTGAAAAAATTAGTGGTCCCAAATCCCGCTAATGTGAAACACATGGATTAGCATATGGATTAAACATTTTTAAAAACTGTACAGTTGTGCTACAATGCCATTGGCGGTATCTTTAAGGGATCGTCCACAATGCGTTAATGTAAGTGGTCACATCAGATGAGATTGTTTTAAATGTTGGTGCCCCACAGGGTTGTGTGCTATCTCCAACCCTTTTCTCAATCTACACTGATCACATGAGGTGTAATACTGCAATTATTTGTCTTTTTAAATTTGCTGACATGGCTCTTGTTGGCTTACTTAAAGATGAAGATTCCTTAGCTGGTTATTTTTGTAAGATTGGAATTTTAACAAACTGGTGTAAAGAAAGTTTCTTAGAAATGAATGTCAGTAAAACAAAAGAACTGGTTGTTGGCTGTAAATGTGATGAATTTTCACCTGTTTTAATCAATGACAATCCTGTTGACATAGTAACAGGCTTTAAATATTTAGTGTCTTTTATGGATGAAAAAGTATACTTCAATATGAACACAGATCATATCCCCCAAAAAAGCCCAACAGAGAATGTATCTCCTGAGGAAACTCAGATCCTTTGGCGTAAGTCAACATGTCCTTCAATTGGTGTATAGGTCTCTCATTGAGAGTGTGTTGTCCTTTAATATTGCACTTTGGTATCGCAATTTGACAGTAAAGAACAGAAATAAGCTTTCTTGTATTGTCAACATAGCTGAAAAAGTCATTGGTAGCAAGCAATCTTCTCTTTGTCACTTGCATCTTCCCTCTGGACGTCATTACAGGGTTCCATTTGCAAAAAAGAACTTGTTTAAAAAATCATTCTTACCATCAGCAGTGGCCATTTTGAACACAATGTGACAGCTTCAAGAGAATGTTTATGTCATTATGCAAATGTACTATTTCTGCTTTTATATGCAAACAATAAAGTTTTGAGTTGAATTAAATGGTCACATCCTTATGAATAAATAATGAGATTCCGAAGTGTTCCATTTCAAATCAGGGGCTTCCGATGTAGTTAGTAATGAAATGTAACCACGATAAAATGGGGGGGGGGGGGGGGGGGTATTAACTATGACAAAATTCCTGCGTCCCAGAGGATGCAGTGGTAATTTTTATCAGGGTCCCAAGTCAATAATTATGCGTAAAAGACGCAATATGTTGCGTCATGTAAAGCCCTGTATAATATATATGTAACTGTAATGTAGATGTAACTGTCTCGAAAAAGATGAGTGCCCACTATCGGGCAAATGCCTAGCAGATGGATTAGTCTACCAGGCCACTGTCACACGAACTGATAACAACAAACAAGAAACATATATAGGCCTCACTGAAAACCAGTTCAAAGCAAAGTATAGGAACCACACAAGCTTATTCAGAAATGCAAAGCACAGAAACAGTACTGAACTCACCAAATACACCTGGACTTTTAAGGACTCTAATATTCATTACTCAATCGAATGGAGAATTATGAAGATCTGTAAGCCATAT
The DNA here is from genome assembly GCF_964340395.1 of Glandiceps talaboti. Taxonomy (NCBI): domain Eukaryota; kingdom Metazoa; phylum Hemichordata; class Enteropneusta; family Spengelidae; genus Glandiceps; species Glandiceps talaboti. The sequence goes on along the minus strand of NC_135560.1, from coordinate 159,908 downwards.
TCTAATGTCACTAAATGATGCAACCTAGTGTGCCTGCATGAGAAGTTTTTGATTATACATGTATATCACCCAAACTATGCACACTGAATGGAAGAAATGAATGAGTATCTTACTGCAGACACATGATGAAGTTCCTATTACATGTATGTAACTATAAATAAACAATTGTCTAGTAGTTACATGTACTGACCACACATGAACTCAATAAATTTAATTACTCCACATATTCTGTGCCACTTTGAATTTGAATTGAGTGAATAAAGGTGATGTGGTTACTCGTTACATTTGATTCTCAACTACAGATTTGTTTCGTATGGCCAGTACATTGTATAGCTGGTCACACACGTCAGGCGGGTGAATTCGAAGTGATATACATATATTTAAAATATATAATACATGAAGGTGGTACAAATCCTGATCTGACCAGGTACTAAGTATACTAATAGTAACTTCAATATTAAAGTTCCAGATCATGTCACAGTACAGTCTTACAATTTGATCAAAACTTATGAGATCATGTTTACGTAGCACACAGACATTGGAAAGTTCTATAAAAGTGGGCAATATGTAACAAAGTGATTTTTACACAACATGTCCAAATTTCCTTGGAAATCACTTGGTTTTAAACATGAACCTATAATTATATAAATATATGGTTTAAAGTGGTGCCAAATAAACTCCAATGGTACATTAACCACTTTTTCTTTAGATAAATCAGTTTACAGCCAGAATTTACACAATACTGGGTGTCTCTGTGGATCAGTTATGGTGAAAATGATATATCATTGTGCTAAAAATGATTATTATATCTGCTATATTTATACCTTGGCATGTTTGTCAGTGATGATCTGTAGTTACACATGCCTAGATCTAGATGCCAATGGTTGTTTAGGATGATGTGACGTCACAAGCATGGTTTTTCCCAGCATCCTTTGCAGCAAAAGTTCCCAACCTTGTAGTTGAAGTGCAAATTATTATAGTCTTCGAATGGAGTGTAGTGTATCTACTACACTCCTCCCTCCTACCCTTCCAGACTACATGTAAATTGCATCATCTGCCTCTGTGCTTTAAAAATTGCTGTATAGCATTACTACATGTATACACAGACAACTAACTAGATTTAGTTGTCTGTGATGTATACAATTTACAATCTAACTTGCCAACTGAAGTGGAATGAAGATGGCTGACAGCGAGTGAATCTAATTATAATGCAGTACTTGGAAAGAGTGACAACTACATGTATCGATGGAAATTGGAAAGGCATTGTTAAGTAGATACACTATGCTCAATTCAAAGACTTATAATTTGCACTTCAAGGTAGGTTTAGGCAAATTTTAAATTTGATGATTTTATTTTGATATTGTAGATAACCAGGAGAAGTGATTGGCAAAATTTCTGCAAAAAACTGAAATACACCATGAAGTATATTTTCATTTATGGTGTCTCTGTCATTGGTTTCCACATCATTGCTGTACTATATGGAGCAGCAGCTGTTGAGTAAGTTATCCCATCAATTTGGTCTCCATTGTAAAAATATAATAATATTAACAACTACATGTACATGTAGTTAACACAAAATAGCACCAAGGGCACTGTGCACAAATGAATCCATTACGTAAGGGAGGTTGTATATTAGGGTTGAAAAGTCTATGTCTCTGTGTGTGTGTCTGTATCAACATTTTCTAAAAAACGACTGGCTCAATTCAAATGAACTTTTGGTAGATGTGTTCCATAGGGTAATGGCAAGAACTGATTACATTTTGGTGAATATCCTGTGAAATGTTAATGAGCAATTAACCCTTGTGACGCCACGTAGTTGATATCCGCTGCGTAGTACTGTAGGCGATGTCATCAACGGCAACGGGGTAATTTGCATATGCTGTCAATAAAGTGACGTAATGGGTTTATTGCTGTCCCGCCCTTATACCCACAATAAGTAATGATGTACACAATGTTATCTTATTAAATATAAATTATTCAGGCGGGAAACAGTCACATGTTCGATTTTTCTCACTTTTTGCCGCTGAATGTAAATAGCGCCTACTTAGTAATGCCTAATATGGTGGCCACTATGGATATGTATGTTGACTTTCGACATTATGCTAATAATATATTGAACAAAGTAAATCCAGAAGACAGAGAGTTTTTCGCTTGACAATTTCTAGACAGTGGTAGCGATGAAGAAGGATTTTACGCTTTTGAGGTAAATTTTGTCTTCCTAGAACGTATCGAAAACCCTCCTATAACTTCAACTTTTGGACTGACATTGTCAATGGCTGGTCCCGTGATCGCGCGATCCTGCCAATGGCAAACAACAGATGCCAATACCGTACGATTACTCCTATGCTACAATGGTTTACATGAACTGATAAAGACGTTATAGGAGGATCATGTGGCAGGATCTACATTGTACATCATTGTCTTTTGTCAGATTTTTGTTAACAAACGAAGTGTTGGATATAATCACCCGTGAGACATATCATTATGCTGCTATATGTAGACTTACATGTACAGTATGCATTACTTGTATATATGATATATGCAAATTTGTTTGTATTTACTGTAAACATCAACAGACAGTACTTGTTGATTTTATGATAAATATTTTACCCAACACCCATACTATCTGTCTATTAATTTTTACAGCTAATTTCCAATTGTAATCCTTGTATTTATCAAAAAACTAAATTTCACATGCTTTTTTGACCAAAAAGCGTGTGTTTTATACAATTTTCCCCAATTTCTTGGTCAAGTTACTGACCATACATTCATGTAAATTAAAATTCAATATTTCATAATTATTGATATACTTGTAGATGAGACCATATCCCACCTGTTTTGGTGTAAAATGATCACTATCAAAACATTGTGTACAACTGTCTTATTACCAGAACAAAGAAACATGACCACATCACCGACGTATTACGTAAACTCCATTGGCTTCCAATAACCGAACAAATCAAATTCAAGATCCTACTCCTGACCTATCGTGTCCTCAACGGTACCGCCCCATCATATCTGTGTGATCTTCTCACTGTGTATAAACCAGCCCGCTGCCTTCGTTCTAGTAATCAACAACAACTAGTTGTACCGAGAGTTGCATCAAAGTTGTTTGGAAATCGCGCCTTCTACTACGCTGCACCGAAGCTTTGGAACAATCTCCCATGTCACATCATACAATGCACAGAAATTGACACTTTCAAACGCAAGTTGAAAACTCAGCTTTTCACCCAGATTTACAGTGTGTAATCTAAACTGAATTACTCTTACCAATCATTTATTTAGATTTAGTCGAAACCTCTTTAAATCATTTTAAATCATTGTAACGTTGCCATTTTTTTAAACTGCACTACTGCACAACTGCAGGGTATTTAAGTGATGAGCACTGACCACAAAATATTCTTTCTTTTTTCTTGGCCTTTACAACTCCTACAGTGAGACCTATCCTACAATGTTCTATAAATAAAGCTTCACATTGCATGTTATGGTTGACAACAAGATTGCATCTGCAGGCAATCATGCTGGAGAATCCATTGACATAAATTCGTAGATTCAATATTCACTATTTCAAAATGAAAATCTTGTTTACTTCATTCGATACTCCTACATGTTTCTGTTTGCTGAAAGCATGCATGAGAAGATCATCAATCAGACCAGGTCAGCTTCAACATCCGGGTGAAATCACCAGCTTTTTAGTCCCCTCTGGACAAAGCCCAGGACGGGGACTTATGGATTGGGTTCCGTCCGTCCATCCATCCATCCATCCATCCATCCATCCATCCATCCAGAGCCGTTTCTTGGAGATGTCTGGACCGATTTTTTCAAACTTGGTACAGGGGCAACACACAATAGCATACATATGCACATCAATTTGTTTCATGATACAATCCAATATGGCTGCCTGGCAGCCATTTTGTTTGAGAATTTTCCATGTCCAAAGCCAAAACTCAGACATGCTTGAACAGATCTCATTCAGAGTCGGTATTAGGACAGTGTTCTATGACATACATGTGCATATTCATTGTTGTCGTGATACAATCCAATATGGCCGCCTGGCAGCCATTTTTACCTTAGACATGTTCCGTAGGGTAATGGCCAGAACTGATTAGGATTTGGTAATAATCCGATAAATATTAATGACCAATTTGAGTAATTAATCGATCGAACGAGTATAAAGTTGGCATCAGACTCAGATTCAGATTCAGGTAGCGTTATCTTATGAACGCCAACTTTATACTCGTGGTCTACACTACTGAGAAAGACTCTGTTTTTAGGGGTTTCGTGCCAACCTTATTTTGTGTTTCCCTTGGATCTGCACTCTGCATTGGCTGCACAAACACAAGAAAAAAGAAGACTGAGGCAGGGTATTTAAGTGATTCAAACTCACCAGAAAATTTTTTTTTCTTGGCCTTAAAATAGGTTTACAATGAGCGTGGAGTTCACAAACAGGTGAAATATTTTTTATCGTTTCAATTTCGTCAAATATGGACTTCAAATTTCACACACTGATGCGCAGATGAATAAAGAGAAATTGTGTCTTTTAGATTTTCGATTAGAAGTTTAGGAAGTATTATATTCACCTCGAACCGTCTCCTTTTTACCGTGTTCTTTTCCGATTTCTCTCGATAACAAACTACCACTATTTGTTGCACGGCTTGTACATAATCATTTATCTAGTTCTGTATCTCAGGATATAAATACACTCTCACATATTTATCAAGTGTAATAATCTATAATTTATACCCAAATGTGTGTGGTCAAAATATGGAAAATAGACCAAGCCTCGTCTAGCTTACGAAGAAAATGTTGTGACATTGTATCAATAATGGTGACCTATACATTGACCTCTATATAATTGGTGTACAGTGAAGGCGCGCCACTCAACAAAATCTTGAGAATGTGTAAACTCGTGGTGGGACAGAAGGAAGTTCAACACGCACATACATGTACCATATCCCGGGTATGTAGGGGATCACGAAAGCCGAGTGAAGTCGAGGATGGCAAGCTTTCCTGTGCTGAGAATAGGAGGCGTGGCGGGCATTTGAACAACATTTTTGACAACTAACTTTCATTGGGACTTGACGATTCACAGATAAAGAGCTAAATTTCTTACATAAATCCTTACTGAAGGCTTTTAGTTTAAATCTGGTGTTTGCGATATTTCCATGTCCAAAGCCGTAACTCAGACATACTTGAACCATACCCAATCCATCCTTCATTGTTGAATGGATTATTCCATCACGTCATTTTGAAGAGTAGGCATGATCCATGTCCAACGAGGAGACACAACATGAGTAGGCATGTTCCATGTCCAACAAGCAGACACAACATATCTACATGTACATGCAAGTCTGTTTGATTTAGGTTCACAAGTGTTGTTGCATGATCAGAGTAGTGATATCAAGAAAATGACAACATAAACTGCCAGTTCCTTAAAACCCAATGATTTTCTTTTTTTTGGCCTTTAAAACTTTTTCTATGGTGAGTGCTATGCTACAACATTTTATAAAGCTTTACATTACATTTTGTGGTTGGCCAGGAGATCACTAACAGCAATGGGCGAATAGCAATCAATGAGAAGAACTAACTTATTGCATATGTTCTGTTGCATTCCAACCATAAACCATATTCTTAAATGGTGGCCGAGATCTCGCAAAATGCGAGAGTTTCCGCTTGGGGGTAAATGCTGAAAGGAAACCATTGTGTAACTTGTGTCACAGTATAGCGTGAGTTTTCGCTCAGAGCGTCTACATTCAGTATCGGTGGAAATGACCACGACCTGTCCTACATGTATGTATCATCTTGGAGTAATTATACTGTCTATATAATTACTCCAAGGTATCATATACCATGATCATCGATAAACACAACAAACTCAAATTGCAATTCAAATTGTAAAACGTTTTACTGTCTTTGCAAAACATAGTTTCAACTGGAAATTGTATTACCAGTTCTCATGCTTTTTAGCCTTCAAGTTGTTTCTGTCAATATTCCAGTCTACACATACTTTTCTTCAATACTTTCAACGGTTTATATTTACATCTTATGAAGACTTGTTCTTAGTTTGGATGTTTATTGTAGGAGCTGCGACGGGTTATTTTCGATTCTGCTGCCAGGTCCTCCACCTTCAAGACTGCTTTTGGATATCACCAGCATCACCTGTTGTCCGCGTTGTGCGAAGCGGTCAGTGTACCTGTGGACACTAGGACGATGATTAACTGTGACATTTGTTTCAAGAACATAACATAGCTGTTTATATTCGCGAGAATATAACCTTCCATAGATGGAAAGATCTGGAGCAAAACAATATTGAAATGATTGCATTTGAAATCGATTCTTCAAAGTCGAAACCTGTCATAGTTATTTTTATTTACAGGCCACCTAGTGATGATTTGAATACATGGGCAGCCAGCTTTAGTGAAAGTTTGACTATGATTGCCAGAGAAAATAAAGAGCATGTTATACTAGGTGACTTTAACATAGGCCTTAGGAGTAACGACAACCAGGTAACATGCTGGCTGGATTTCATGGAAAACGAGTACGATCTTACACAACTAATAACTGAACCCACAAGGGTTACATTGACTACAGATTCATTAACCCTCTGAACCCTGAGCCGGAGAGGGTATAAATTGGGTTTAAGTATCATGTACATGTAACATAACTCCTGGTGTCCAAACTGACCAAGGATGACCCAAGATAACTATATATTTATGGAATCTATAAATATCACAGTTTCCAAAAATATGCAAATTTTGGTCATGTGACCTCATTAAATATTCAAAATGGCCGCCCAATACAGTAAAGTTATGAAATATTTTTCACATTTTTATAATTTGTATTGGTGAAAGTACAAAATTCTCAGTTTTTTATAGCATTTTAGCCCTCAATGTTACCACCCTGTGGAATAATATAGAAAAATTACATTATATGTAAAGATTTATGTATGAAATTTTGAATTTCACCCCAGTAAACATGTGGTAACTCATTATTTTTGCATGCAATTCAAGGAGTGGAAGTATTATATTGCAGGATTGTTTGAGTCCAAACTGACCAATAATGATGTGGTGAAACCATATATTTTTGAACTGGTTATAAAAAAAGCATCCCACAAATATGCAAATACTGATCATGTGACCTCATATATTCAAAATGGCTGCCTTTACAATAAAATTATTGAACTCTCTGCCCATTTTTCAATTTGTATGGGTAAGAGTATAATATTTTCAATTTGTTATTGCATTTTAGCCCTCAAAGTTACAAGGCTGTGGAATAATATGGAAATATTACATCATGTGTAAATATTTAGGAGCAAAACTCTGATTTTCACCTATATCGTAACTTGGTACTCTTGAACAGTGATTCTGAGAGGGACAGTGCCATATTACAGGATCATTTGAGTCTAAACTGACCATATTTGACCATACATAACCAAGTATTTTTAGAATTACTAAAAGATAGCGGTCCCAAAAATATGCAAATATCAGTCACGTGACCTTATTAAATATTCAAAATGGCTGCCATTACAGTCAAGTTATGGAATTTTATGCCCATTTTTCAATTTGTATAAGTCAGAGTAAAATATTTTCAATTTTTATTGTAATTTTAGCCCTCAATGTTGCAAGGCTGTGGAATAATATGAAAATATGACATCAGATGCAAAGATTTGGGCCAACAATCTTTGGTTTTAGTCATTATGTACTAGGCAAACATACAGTAATTTGATATGTTCGGCATACCATTCAACAAGTGAAATAGTCATATTACATGGGTGCCAGAGTCCAAATTTACCATGTTTTACCATACATAACCAAGTATTTTTGGATACATACAAAGACAGTGGTCCTAAAAATATGCAAATTTTGGTCATGTGACCTCATTAATTATTCAAAATTTTTAGTATGGTCGTATTTTTTCTGTCACTTGCTGTTTGTATTTTGTCTGTTGGACGTTTTGTGTCGTTATTGCATTTTTTGCAATTTGTATGTAGTCCCATTTTCTGTGATTGTATTTTGATTGTTCTTTTTTGTTCTCGACACTCATGAAAAAAGGCTGTTACCTATGAGGCTATCGAGTTTAAATAAAGTTTATTATTATTATTATTATTATTATTATTATTATTATTATTATTATTATTATTACAAGTGAAGGGGTTTAAATAGTATATAATAATAAAGCATTGTGTGAGAGACAATTTAGAGGAATGGTGCCTTTTGGTCATATTGTCAATAAAATACAAAATACATTTTCCTTAGGAGGCAACATTTTGGGGCAATTTATGGCAATTACGATTTGGCAAAGGACAAAGGGCCACATTTTATATATATTTGTGCCTCATGTGTATGGTACAGGACGGACTGTCAGTGTGACATTTTGCTTCTTATCTTCAAGATGTTTTAAGAAAATGAAAATAATCGTTGTCTGATCAACAGAATTTCTCTTCCACTGAAGTTTAGACAACATTTAGTTGTATTCTCATGTAAACGTCGTTGATCATGCATGATATGTCACACTGACCTCGTTTCCTTCGACGTCTTTATGAAACTAGGTCAAGGGTCAAATTTCAGCGAGAACAAACACTTTCGCTACATTGCTAGTCTTGTTTTGCCGCGTAATCATCAAATATTTTCCAGATAATTATGAATAAATTTCTTATTTTACACTTTGGGCTTTTTAGTTTTGTCTGATAACCAGCCACCTTGAATACTATGTACTCACTTTATTTCACTTTCTCTTGATTGGGTTCATTGCCATCCACACAGTGACACGAAGCAGTTTCATTAGCTCCATCTACACATAGGTCGTCCTACCTGAGGCAGTCCCAAGTCCTACCTGAGGTAGGATAGATTTGTGTCTACACGTAGGAAGGTTACAGCGTGGATGTTGCACCTTCCATCCTGACAGTCATAGGACGAAGTCAGGAGGGTTTCAGGAAACCTCTCAAAGGTGTCCTAAGTCAGGACACTTTCAGGACAGGTTCAGGACGCGTTTGCGTCTACAAGGGCTTCAAACTATCCTGAATCCTACCTCAGGTAGGATTTTTAGTGCCGTGTAGACGGGGCTAGTGTCTTTCAAAAACGTACCCGTCCCGTTCGTACTGAAGACTTACTGTACGTGTGGCGTGGTGTATAGTCTACGACTATATTTGCCTTGTATTACTATTAGTTGTAAAATGAAATAAAATTTGAACATGCTGAACAGAACTTTGGCCAGGCATGTCTTATTTTTGTTTTATTTATTTATTTTTTTGTTTTGACGTAACTGTACTGTGTTGTGTCTATATGAAACTGTGTTTGCCATGATCCAGGTAGACACAACAATGGCAACACTGAATTGCAACATCAGTACAGCGTTGCGTCTTTTTATGTTGATTTCGACAATGATTCATGCTATGTATCAAAATAAAAGCAATCGACTTTCCGTAGTCTGTTTGAAAGCAAAACAGACAATCGAACTACGCATTATTGTTCAAAAACAAAAACAAAACAAAATATTATCATGAAGCTGACTTGCCTTCTTTATATCAGTTCAAACACAATTTTCGATTTCACTTTGATCATGAGCCACAACCGGGGAACTCCTAAATCGGTCAGGGAACTCAGTTATATTTACATGCTTACTGGCTCAGTAAAGGTTATTATTGTGATGGGCAAGTATAGTGTGTATACTAGTATTTTTTTAGAGTGTTGTGTTTTTTGGTTCATTGTGCACGATTGAAATAGAAACAGGTGAAATGCACATAAAATCGTAAGTGCTAATTCGTATTGGGGAAGGAAACGAGGTCAAGTCAAGTAATCTTTCAAAAAACTACCCGAAACAGTGTGTCATGGTGCCGTATATCGTCTACCACTGTTTTTGTCTCCTAAAATAAAATATAATTTGAACATGCTGAAGAGAACTATGGCTAGGCATGTCTTACAGTGCAATTTTTTGTTTCATTTATTTAATATTCATTTTGTTTTGATTTTTGACGTGGGAGCGTGAGGTATTCACTACACTGTGCGTTTGTGCTATGTCCATAATAAAGAATTTTTCAAAATTCAAGGGGGGTGGAGGGGGGTGTCATCACACAGGATCACACACAGGCATTATTGAAAGTGATAGAGAAATTGACAATGCCAAAAGTACTACACTTTATTTGATAACAATGATACAATTCCTCTACATCCTCAAGAGAAGGGCAGGTTACTTTGAGAGTGGCAGGACAAGTTACAGAGAATGTGTTTGTTTTAAATAGCACCCCCCCCCCCAAAAAAAAAAAAAAATACTGTGGAATTTGTTTGTTGCCACGCTCCCCCCCCCATTTAAATCTGTACACTCCCTAACAAAAGGTAAGTATTAACTTGAAATTTACCATCTCCCTTTTCAGATCTGTTGAAGAAACTTTCATGTTGTCAGTTGTACTTGCTACTTTAACAGTATTACCATGTCTAGGCATTCTTCATCTAAATGGAGAAGAATGGTTCCATCTCTTTTTATCAAACAGGTAAGTACAAAGACATACTCATACTGTTTTGAAAACTGGTTTAAGAGGTTGATATTTTTATATAGCAACCCCGTACTAGGGGGATATTTTAGGGAAAGGGAAATATATACAACCACATATTCTCCCGACAGAATAGCAAAAATATATGGTGGCCTATAGGTGACAAAGGTACTATAAATTTGGGGATAAATAATATTATATTTTTGAGAGGAAAATATTTAATACAAGAATAAAACTTTCTTTCATAGGACAAGACATTTTTTAGCACAACAGAACGGATAAGGTTCAGTAGTGCTATAGGCATGGCAAAGTGTGTGTGTGTGACCGATTGCCATGATATTTGGTGGGTGTCTTACCATGGGTGTCTAGTTAGAAAATTGTTCAAATCAAAATAATCTACCACCAGTGTGTGTTTGGGTCAAAAATATGATTTTTGGTCAAAAAACTCAAAAACTACTGGGCAGATTGGTTTGAAATTTGGTGGGAACATTTTCAGGGGTGTTTAGATTTGCAATTGTTCATGTCATGATGATTCCATCAGTGATATGCAAATTAGGAAATTTGGGCTAAAAGTGTGTCTTTTTGGTCAAAAATCTTTTATCCAAAACTACTGAGCAGATTGGGATGAAATTTAATGGGTATGCATCTGGGGGTGTATAGATTAAGTGATATTAAGCATGTAATGATCTCATCAGTGATATGCACATTAGGTATTCACCAGATTCAAAGTGAATGCCTCCTGTACGGGAATCACTAATTATGCAAATTACTCATTAAAACTCAAAAAAATGTGGTAACAGGCTTTTTTTTTGGACAAGTGTTCTTTCTTAGGTTAATGTATATGCCAAATTATACAGAATTTTGAGAGTTCCTGACACTGCTTAATAAAACTCTTAATATAGTTCATTATTCAAATTACTCATTAAAGGTAAAAGTTGTATCAAGAAATGTCCAAGGACAGGTATGTATTTATTATGGTTGATATATTTACCATATTATATGAAATTTGAAGCTTGCATTTTTAAGAGACAGCCTAGTTACCTAAAATCATTAATTGTGCAATTTTTTTAATTAATCCGTAAGCTATATCAACAACAAATTTTATATTACATACCTGCTTCATTGTTGTTACGTATGTATTAAATGATATTGAAATTCACGTATGCATTCTTAGGGTAGGAGGTGTCAAATTTGAATTACGTCAATGACACAACTTTTGCCGCAGACTGAAACTTGCGCTCTTGTCAACATTCGAACGCGAAACAAACCCAAAAGTGTTTTGAAGTGAAGTGAAGTCTTAGATGTTTTTTGAGCACTGTACGTACTCTTTGAGATTTAGGTGGTGAACAGAAGGAGTTTCAGAAGTCCTTGTGAAGAAAATTAGCTCTACTACCATGGTTGACTTAAAAATGAAGTTTTTAGAAATTTTAGACTTGATGAAATGTATCATCAACCACACTCCTTAGGCTATTGCTGGTCTGGAAATGTGGCCCACAAACCATTCACACCTTTATCTCTACAGAGGAATTTATACTGTCATGAATGTAATTTTAATACCAGTGACGGGTTTTGTCAGTTTGGGTTTTTTGACGTGGGAAGGTGACATATTGATCACTATAAAATTATCATATGACCACACCCATAGCAACAACCAAATAATCATGTATATGTATATTGCAAAGATAACAGGAATTGAAAGACAAATGAATAAACATTCAAAAAATCTATGCAAGTGTGCATAGCAACAAGACCACACCCATAGCAACACCCAAATGATCACAGATATTGCGAAGATAACAACAGGGATTAATAGACAATTGAATAAACAGTCAAAAAATGTATGTAACTTTGCCTAGCAACAAGACCACACCCATAGCAACAGCCAAATAATCATGTATATATTGCAAAGATAACAGGAATTAAAAGACAAATGAATAAACATTCAATAAATGTATGCAAATGTGCCTAGCAACAAGACCATGCCCATAGCAACAGCCAAAAGATCACATATATTGGAAAGATAAAAGCTCGCGCAGTGGCAGCAAAGCTACCACGTAGCGGCTCAATGACTAGGACGCATGTGCGTCGTATATACTATGCGATAAAAAACTGGTGGTTCTCCAAGGGATGCATTGCAGTGCAGTGACTACGCATGCGCCTTACATATACTATGTGAATTCTCCACGCACTACCGTACTCCGGTTGTCATATAGGCGACATAACATCATGCATTGCAATATTGTAACAGTAGGAATGTTGGTATGATTATCGTAACATTGTACCCCTATAATTTATTCAACTATTTGAAAGGTTGATGAATGGTATGCGATACTGAACACTGATGACACAGCGCAGTTGAATTTCCACGTTGTGGAAATGCGGTTTTGACATTTATATTGTCGATAATTGAATTTTTTTTTTACATGTTCAACAAATAATAACTACTTTCATATGTTTGTTGGTACAGTAACATTTCTAAGTTGAATTGAGAAATCGCGATTTTCGGCAACATGTCAACAAAACATTTCTCCAGAGACCAATGTTGGTGGAGGGTCTATGATAGGTTAGCTGATTAAAAATGAACAATATTAATCTAATGGCTATGATGTGTTTTGAAACCAACAACTGCATCGAGTGTTGATTTTCTTTAAAATGTTTTGTGACGAGTTGTGAGAGCCGTCCATGTCAGAGAATTAGTTGTCATTCAATAAAATACATTTTGATGGTCAACACCCCTGGAAAATGACCCAAATCAAGTGTCCGAACCCTGGCCTAGGCAGCCAGTCCCAAATGAATCTACCCTGCACAAGATTATGGGCTTTGCCTAGTTTATGATATTATCAGGAATTCATACACAAGTGAACAAAAACATTCAAAAATGTATGCAAATATATCTAGCAACATGACCACGCCCATACATGTAGCAACAGCCAAATGATCACGTATATTGCAAAGATAGCAACATGGTTGGATAGGCAACTGGACAGTCATTCAGCCAATGAACACCTATTGTTAGCATGGACTATTATGGATAAACATTTTTAAAAACTACAACTAACGCCATTGGCGGTATTTTTGTTCCAAAATATTGAAATTTTGATGGGGTGGGAGAGTCACAGTTGTGAATATTATGAGCATTTTGGCATTTGGAGAAAAGAAATTTAGCATACATATGTGTACTGATAGATATATCCCTTGGTGCCTGTGTGTTCCAATATTGCACAATTTCATGTGATTTTTGTTCCAAAATGTTGAAATTTTGATGGGGTGGCGAGGCACATTTTTTACTGGCATTTTCAAGTTAGCATACACACAATAATTTTTGTTGTATAATTATGAACATTATACATATGTGCAAAGATAAACAAGCTCATTTTAATTTTGTCAAAATTCAACAAAATTTCATACGATATTTCTGTCATGGGGTTTGGAGTGACAACTTCAATTCTAGAATTTAAACAGACGTGGTGACCCCATATTTTTTGTAATTGATAAATAGCTGGAATAATACAATGTACACTTACAGCATATTGAAAAAATCTATCATAGACTTTTATCCATTTTTGCAATTGTGTTATGTTTTTCTTAAAAAATAGTAAAGCAGCTTGGAGATATTTTATGAAATAATGAATATAAATTACACTAGACCTACTTTACATTGCACTTAAATACATAAGTTCGTTTGGTGTTCTGGGGATAATCTTTAACTGTCAAAAATCATGTTGTAGTTAACACAGGACGTTCTTGGTACTCACTAAAATCTCACTTCAGACCCACTATAAAAATGTGATGTTTTCAGATAACATGTAACTTGTGATTAATTCTATATTGTCGTGCAATTTGGAGTGACAGTGAACCAGAATTAAGACAACTTGTGTAAGGAAGGCATGCGGTTGAAGTTATGCAAGAGCAGTCTAACTGCGGACTGTGAATCAACCAAATTTTGTTTATTGGCCGACAGTTCACATGCAAAGTTAAACGACATGAACGTGTCTTGCCATTTCCAAAATGCAAATATTTGGCAAGTAAAAATAATTAAAATAATCACAACTTTAATTTGGCTTCAGACTTTGCATTATGTTTTGCGTATCTTTCCCCGTTTTACATGTAAATCCGAAAAGGTTCTCTCGTCATGTCATCAGTGATCATACCGCGAGGGGCTGCTTTGAGTACGAGCGAAGTGAGGCATGTTGAGGTATTTTGTTGAGAATTATAAATATTGCGAAATGTCAAGTACAAGGTTTAAATACAATGGAATGATGAAAAAAAAATGGCCGAGTCTGCTGACAGGCGCCGCGCCGGTCACAAGAAACACTGTAAATTCCATCTTTCTTAGTTTCCGTACGGCGACAACCCCAGGTACCCGGATGCACGAGGTACTAACCCGGAAGCAAGTCGTTGTCAGCCATCCGTTACAGTGGTAACATCGTCCGAGAAATCGCTGCGTTCAGAGTGTCATTATTCACAGAATTGTTGTTTTCGAGTGAAAACGCGTCTTGAATTGTATAAATCTAACAAATGAATGTCAAGTTATATTTTGAAAGTTGTATCGCTAGGTTGAGACGATTTTCTCACGTACTATCGAGGCTTACTTGGACTTGGACCTTACTCCAGTTCATCAGGAAGTTTAGCCAGTCCAATAATTCTTTCTGGTTTAGTTTACAACACTTTTGATCACGCAGATTTTGTTGTTGTGATGAAAAGAAATTAAAAAAAAAAGATCACTTCAACCATTTCGTTGTGTTTTCTTTATGAAAGGTAATAGAACATGAACGAGTGTTACCACTGTAACGTATGGCTGCCAGAATGACTATCTTTCGGGTACTTGGCGGGGATTGTCGCCGTCCGGAAACTAAGATGGCGATTAATACATTTCTTCCCTATATATATCTACTACAACTTGTACAAGTTGAATGTTGTTGACTTGGTAAATTTGTTAGAAAATTGAAATTCAAATTGCCTCAACATTATTTTAGATCCCTAGTTTATTTCATTCATCATTAAAATTTCCCAGGGTTAAAGCTGTAAGACACTGGAATTATTTATAGCCAACCTCAAAATCTTCTCTTTTTTTTCTTTTTCTTGTGTGCATTTCCCAGTCATTTTTTTTCTGAGATTTTGTGCAATTTTTCATAACAGTAGATTTTTGTTATAAAATGGTGACTATGGTATAAAAGTACAATACATTACCAACTTCTGTGTAAAATGTGTTTTACATGAGACATCATATGAACCACTAACCACTTTATTGCATCGTTAAAACAAAACTGCATAGTGAAGAGCTGAAGAACTGAACCACTTCTACGTGTCACCAAAATAAAAAATAAAATGAAAAAAAAACAGCGGAGCTATTCTGACCGATAGGTCGCTTGTTGAATTTAACACCTCCCCCTTAAGATATATCCTAATTACCGAAAATCATTAATTATGCAAATTATTCATTAACACTGTGAGGTACATTAACAAACTTTATATAGGGTGTATAGGCTTTGTTATGTTTAATGTATGAAGTAAATTATATTGAAAGTAAAGTATGCAGTCTTGAGATATAGCCTAATTACCGAAAATAATTAATTATGAAAATTACTCACTAAATAGACCACGTTCAATGTCCCTTGTTGATATTGGTTTGCAGTTAAGAAAGTAATGATTATACACATCCATAACTATACATTTTCTGAAAGCTCTTGATCCACTCTTTACAATGAAATTAGTAAAATTTGGTTTTATGTACTTTCGGTCACGTGACCTCTACATATGTGATAATTTGCATTTTTGGTTCAACAAAAATTAGCTCCTTCAAATTTCGACCAACAATAGAAAACAATGCACAGTGTTTATCACCACGTCATTGGCTACAAAACTGTGTCTCAGATTTTTCCTATCTGTTTTTGTTACGAAGATATATAAATAATAAAAAATAGTGTCCAAATAAACCATGTTTGTCTCATTTAAATCCGTCTTACTTTCGAGAAAAAGACGCAATCAGAAATCTGAGACACAGTTTTGTAGCCACCAACGTGGTGAACAAGAACCTTCTTTGTTTGATATTGCTGGGTACTCTTTGATGTTGCTAATTTCCACAGAGAAACGCAATTCTTTACAAATGTAAACTTGAGAAAAAACAAAAACATGTGTTGTGAGTTGAATCAAACAAAAAACGTTTTACACATTCCTTACAGAAAAGTTGTGTCACATTCCTTTATCACTTTATCATTTTCGAAAATTTGTTTTTTTTCCATGTTATGTCCATTCTATTGGCCAAAAAATATGAAATCTTTCAGTTCAAATGTAGCCAACACCAACTTTTCGACATGCGATTTTGGCTATTCGGGTTAAAAATTAACTTCCTCATTTGCATATGTTTGTGAACAAATTGAGGGCGGAGCCTACTTCCTTTTATGGAAAGCAGAGTGTCAAGCTACATTTTAATGGTCTGAGGTTTTACGTAGTGGTTTCCGGTGAGAGAGTAAATGTTCCCTGGGTTCCCGTTCAATTTAGAGGAGTTCCCCGCTTGTGTGAACATGAAACGACAGAAAATATACCAAATTCTTTGAAAGTGGTGTTTTAACTAATAAAGAGTTAGCTTCATAAAACATCTTTAGTATGATGGTATTTTATTGGAGTAACAATGCATAGTCCGGTTGCGATTGTACATGTAGTACATTGTACTATGTTTTGTTTTGAAGCATCGTACTCAGAGTCGATTGTTTTTATTTCGATACATAACATGTATCTGTGTCGAAATCAACGTCAAAAGACGCACCACTATTGTTGCAATTTCTGTTGCCATTGTTGTGTCTACCAGGAAAATTACTTAGCATTCGATACTGACGTACCGATGGAAAATCTGTATAGCGCCATTGAAAATCGCAGATTTTTGAGGACATGTATCCGTAAAACAGATTATTTTCGTTTCGATCAGAATTCAATTATTGGGAATGAAAATGTACCACATGGTTCGTTTCTGTGACATTTTATTTAGTGTCACCTAAGTGAAGTAGTGTCAATGAACAACACGAGACGATATATGGCATGGACGACATGGAAACGATCTGTTGATCGGTACTAGATAACAGGAGAGATACGAATGGTGAGTTATTTTTTTTATTACAAAATAGCTATGCACGTGGTTCATGAAAAGATAACTTCCAAATCGTTGGTTTTGACTTCACTCGCTGAAATATAATCACTACTACTGTACCGCAAGGGCGAGTATAAAGTGTGCAAATGGTTGTAAAGCCATGTGCATTCGTTTTTGTTTTTTATTCCTTCCCGTACCTCAAAATTGAGAAGTGCTACATTCATTTGGGTTGCATACGATGATAGCTGAGATGGTTGGAAGTTATTTCCCCAAAAAGTTAATTTTGTAATTTTTTCTAGTTTTTGCGTGGACTCGAACCATAAGCAAAATCAAACACTTCGATAGACATATGCACTCTGTTATGTTTAATGTATGTAGTAATTTGCATTGAAATTGAAGTATGTAGTCTAAAGATATGGCCTATCAGTAATTACCGAAAGTTATTAATTATCCAAATTATTCATTAACACTGTAAAGTACATCAACAAACTTTAAGACATAAATAAGTGATTTGTTATGGTTAACGTAATGTATGTACTGAATTTTATTGAATTTAATGTATGCAGTCTTAAAGAGCCTACAAAATGCAATTTTACAATTTGAAATTCTCTTAGAATGATAGGTGTTTTTGTAATAGGAAATGTGCATTTACTTTATGCATATTACTTTTAGATAATTAATAATCGACGATTATTCTACCATAGAATGCAGCCTACGCCAGGCTGATACACTTTGGCTATTTTCAGAAATTACAAATGTACGTCACAAGTAGAACAAAGTCACGTGACATTGTTGTGGTCGGCCATGCAATGAGTAGGGTCCAACAGCATACCTCTAGGCTCAGGACACTCCTCCAGGCTGGGCACCTCCTAGCTCAGGCCGCATACACATATTGTTTGTGCATGTGCAGTGACAGGTAAACGTAGATGGTATTCTCCATGTGCGAAGGGAAGTACACCACTACAAGATCAGTCTGATCATTGAAGATAGATGTTGGTGCAGTGTATGTTATTGTGCTAATGTAATATGGTATTGTAAGTAGCTCCAGCTTGGGGACGGTCTCGATAGATGTTATTGTGCTAGTGTAATATGGTAGTGTAAGTAGCCCTAGGCTGGGGACGGTCTCGGGAAATGTTATTGTGCTAGTGTAATATGGTAGTGTAAGTAGCCCAAGGCTGGGGACTGTCTCGGGAAATGTTATTGTGCTGGTGTAATATGGTAGTGTAAGTAGCCCAAGGCTGGGGACTGTCTCGGGAAATGTTATTGTGCTAGTCACTAGTGTAATATGATAGTGTAAGTAGCTCCAGCTTGGGGACGGTCTCGGTAGATGTTATTGTGCTAGTGTAATATGGTAGTGTAAGTAGCCCTAGGCTGGGGACGGTCTCGGGAAATGTTATTGTGCTAGTGTAATATGGTAGTGTAAGTAGCCCAAGGCTGGGGACGGTCTCGGGAAATGTTATTGTGCTGGTGTAATATGGTATTGTAAGTACATGTAGCGCCAGGCTGGGGATGGTCCCAGAACATGGTTTTATAATAGTCTAATATCATATTCTAAGTAAGTCCAGGCTGGGGTCGGTCTCGGTAAATGTTATTGTGTTAGTCTAATATGGTAGTGTAAGTAGCTCCAGGCTGGCGACAGTCTCGGAAAATGATATTGTGCTAGACTAGTGTAATATCGTATTGTAAGTAGCTCCAGGCTGGGGACGGTCTCAGAAAATGTTAATGTAATAGTCTAATATCATATTATAAGTATCTCAAGGCTGGGGACAGTCTTAGAAAATGTTCATTCATTTCAATACATCTCAACTAGGCTATCCCAATACCAGGTCTTGATTCTCATCTAACTTTGACACCATAATTTTTCCACACAGTCAGTCACTCACTCCTATTTCAATCGGTTTGTGCGTTTATGGAATCAGCTACATTTCAACATCAAATAGACAGACAATGATTTAGCATTCCGTCATTGTCGAATGTAAGAATTTATAATAATTATGATCTTAGCAAGTATTTATGCATGTTTTCTAAATAAATTTGTAATCTATTTTAGTTTTATTTCACATTTTAATTTTAATTTCAATCAAGTTTTGCTGTTGTGGGATACTCGTCTGGTACCTGATACCTGGTTATCCTAACAAAATAATGTCAGCCTCATTGATCTGTTTCAATTTACTCTGTATTGTACTTGTCAATTTTTTGTGTATACCCAGTGATGAGGCATAATAAATAAAAACAAAATATAAATAATGGTGATATCATAGAGTATAGCAGTTAGTTTTATAAGTAGCCATGAGTTATTACTTTAGATGTATTAACAGTGTTCTTTGAGCTGTATTCAAGGGACCTCCTTGAAGTTTATAAGAATATTAATGCCCCCCCCCCCCCTCT
The DNA here is from genome assembly GCF_964340395.1 of Glandiceps talaboti. Classification (NCBI taxonomy): domain Eukaryota; kingdom Metazoa; phylum Hemichordata; class Enteropneusta; family Spengelidae; genus Glandiceps; species Glandiceps talaboti. Next base: position 139,950 of record NC_135560.1, on the reverse strand, counting down.
AAACTTTTAGGTGGTTATGTACACAGTGTATTTATGAGCCCTCCACTTGGAACATGGGCCTACTTCGAATGAGATCACATTAAATGTCACATAATTTGTATTTATGAGCTAATTTTCAGTTTGAAAGGACACATAGCGGAATGGTGACAGTATTGTGCACATAAGGGCTTTTTGTGCTTTTACAAGCTTACATGTAGTTATTATAATAATTGTAATTTATTAGAGGGAATGCAGTACACTCGATCTTTAATCAGTAATTCACTTACTTCAGGATCATTTGAAATGTTTCCATCAGTTGACACTTTTTGCAAAATATTCTGTATTTCTAGTTTACCCATACCATCAAAGACAGGAGAAGAAAACATCTGTTCATTCACTTTAATTGTAGATACTGTTAGGGATAATGTCACCAATGTCATCAGCATCTGGAATAACTAATTCACCTTGACAATAAGAAAATTCATTACATTCTGTTTGTTTTGTTAGAGAAAACACAATCTATGACTTCTGTCTCTGAATGAAGCTCCTCGAGTTCCATAGGAGGGGGTAGGTTATTACCATAGATGATACTTCCCAATGATGTCTTTCAGGTCATCTATTTCTCAGACAACCTGAAAAAGAAAATGTATAGAATATATAGAAATACAGTGAACACACACACCACATATTTAACCACTGAATACATAAAATATGTCAACTAATATAACAAGCGACCTATCGGTCAGAATAGCTCCGCTGTTCTTTTTATTTTTAGCACAACTGAACTTGTTCAGTAGTGCTATAGGGATCGCCCGGCGTCTGTCTGTCTGTGTGTGTGTGTGTGTGTAAACAACTTAAAGTCAAAAACCACTGAACCGATTGCCACGATATTTGGTGGGTCCATTACTTTGGGTGTCTAGTTGGGAAATTGTTCAAATCAAAATGATCGCATCACAGGTGTGTGATTTGGGTCAAAAAATGTGATTTTTGGTCAAAAAACTTAAACTCAGAAACTACTGGGCAGATTGGTGCGAAATTTGGTGGGAACATTCTTAAGGGGGTGTAAAGTAAGATTTGTTCATGACGGGATGATTCCATCAGTGATATGCAAATTAGGGCTAAAAATGTGTCTTTTTGGTTAAAAATCTATAATTCTAAAACTACTGAGCAGATTGGGCTGCAATTTAATGGGAATGTATCTAGGGATGTATGGACGAAGAAATATTAAGCATACCATGATTCCATGAGTGATATGCAAATTAGGTGTAAAAATGTTCATTTTTGGTCAAAAACTTATATCTCAAAAAGTACTTGGTCAATTAGTCTGAAACTTGGCGAGATGTTTCTGAAACTGTTATTCTGCAGATTTTCTTAAAAACATTTTGACAAAATTGGCCCTAGCGACCATGACCACGCCCTTTAGCAACAACCAAATGGCAGTATATTTTGGTCAAATAACAACATCATCTGGTAAGCAAGTGAGTAAACATTCAAAAAATGTATGCAAATACCCTAGCAACCATGACCACGCCCATAGCAACAGCCAAACGGTGGTGTATTTCACAAAGATAACAACAGGGTTTAATAGATAATTGAATAAACATCCAAAAAACGTATGTAAATTTGCATAGCAACAAGACCACGCCCATAACAACAGCCAAATAATCATGTATATTGCAAAGATAACAACAGGAATAGAAAGACAGATGAATAAACATTCAAAAAATGTATGCAAATACCCTAGTAACCATGACCACGCCCATAGCAACAGCCAAACGGTGGTGTATTTCACAAAGATAACAACAGGGTTTAATAGACAATTGAATAAACATTCAAAAAATGTATGTAAATTTTCCTAGCAACAAGACCACGTCCATAGCAACAGCCAAATGATCACGTATATTGCAAAGACAATATCAGGAATTCATACACAAGTGAACAAAAACATACACAAATGTATGCAAATATATCTAACAACATGACCACGCCCATAGCAACAGCCAAATGATAGCATTTATCGTAAAGATAGCAACGTGGTTGGATAGGCAACTGGATAGTTATTCAGCAAATAAACACCTATTGTTAGCATTGACTAGCATATGGATAAACATTTTTAAAAACTACAGTTGTGCTACAACGCCATTGGCGGTATTTTTTATTTTGGTAACATATAGAAGTGGTTCAGTTGTTCAGCCCTTCACTATGCAGTTTTGTTTTAGTGATGTAATAAAGTGGTTAGTGGTTTCATATGATGTCTCACTATAAAACACATTTTACACAGAAAGTTGGTAAGATATTGTACTTTTATACCATAGTCACCATTTTATAAAAAAAATCTACTGTTATGAAAAATTACACAAAATCTCAGAAAAATAATGACTGGGAAATGCACACAAGAAAAAGAAATAAAGGATTTTTGAGGTTGGCTATAAATAATTCCAGTGTCTTACAACTTTAACCCTGGAAAATTTTAATGATGAATGAAATAAACTAGGGATCTAAAATAATGTTGAGGCAATTCGAATTTCAATTTCTAACAAATTTACCAAGTCAACAACTTGAACATTCAACTTGTAGTAGACATAACATCGACTGTCAGCAGACTCGGTCAATTTTTTTTTCATCATTCCATTGTATTTAAACCTTGTACTTGACATTTCGCAATATTTATAATTCTCAACAAAATACCTCAACATGCCTCCTCTCGCTCATACTCAAAGAAGTCCCGGTATGATCACTGACATAACCAGAGAGAACCTTTTCGGATTTACATGTCAAAGGAGGAAAGATATGAAAAACATAATGCAAAGTCTGAAGCCAAATTAAAGTTGTAATTATTTTAACTATTTTTACTTGCCAAATAATTGCATTTTGGAAATGGTAAGACACGTTCATGTCGTTTACATGTAAACTGTCGGCCAATATAAACAAAGTTTGGTCGATTCACACAGTCCGCAGTGAGACTGCTCTTGCATAACTTCAACCGCATGCCTTGGCATGCCTTCCTTACGCGAGTTGTCTTCATTCTGGTTCACCGTCACTCCAAATTGCACAACAATATAGAATTAATCACAAGTTACATGTTATCTGAAATTGATCAACTTGGCATGAACAAATCTGAATAGCCTCCCCCCAGGGAACATGCACACCAAATATCGAAGTATTCTGACTTACTTTTGGAGAAGATGATGAAAATAAAAAAAGTTGACGGACACCTATGATTCACTTATACTCTATACTCTATACCAACCTATACCTAAAGCTACGCTTTCAGCTTTCATTGACAGCGGAGCTAACAAATTGAAACACACATAAAACTCAGAGCCTTATATCTCTGAAGTCAGTCCATTACCTGGAAATCTGATTTTATTGATCATGATGTAATACAAGTTTCTCAAGTCACAGTTGTCAATACCATGGCAGTTTTGCAAGTGACTTCCAGTTATTAGTCACACAAGTGATAGTGAAGTGTAAAACATAAATAACCTTTTATTTGGAAACAAAAGTGATGACCGATAATTGCAAGTTATTCTCAATGACATCACACTTTTCCAAAATACCAAGAGTTTAAAGGGCCACTGCAATTCTATTTCTTTCTTTCCGCTAGTATGTTCATACTGCCCCCTAATAAAAGGAATGTATGATTAAATGTTGATTTACTACATGGGTCATATAGAAATGGGAGGGGGAAAATCTGTACCTCCTAGCCTGCTTCCTTCGACTTTTTTCGTGTTTCCGGAATATGCCGAGCACTCATGTGTTAACAAAGCCAAAAGTGTTGTTTACATTTGTAATATTATGTCATCCTTGAGGCCAACCTGGTCTTGGTGTTGTTAGCCAAGCGGTTCACTTTGGCAGTACCGTTATCGCGTTAGTCGACAATGGTTCGATGTTGTGTTTTTGGAGGCTGCAGAAACACAAAGATGGATATAAACTTATAATTTTAGTCTTCAAAGTTTTGTGTTGTTTCGAGCATTATGAACCTATTTTGTTAGCCACAGTAAATTCAACACAGGTCAGATTGAAATCTGTACGAAATATAGACCACATAAGGTAGAGACACCAAATTTGGCACAGATAATGAATATAAACTAAAATTTTAGTCCTGAAAATCTTGTGTTGTTTCAAGCATCGCAACGCACCTTGCCGGCAGGACAAAGTTCGACACAGACACAACACATCTACAATCATTAGCATCGACCATAATTTGACTTGCAAATTTAACATTTATTCAATATAAATACGCAAAACGCAAGAAATTACACTATTAACCCAGACTTAATTCAGAAAAGTCCCAAACCTGAATGTCAATATACTAGTACCAGACAGGACAGGACACTATAGAAGGCAACTTTAATGCCAATTCTTGTTTAAAAGTCTGTCTTGATCTTGTGTAGGTGGCCTGTTAAGATCATCATCGCCGGAACCACCCGTCGAACTTTCACTTGTACCGTCCAGTTCAAAGGAATAGGGATCAATAACACTGTCAAAGATGAAAGCTAGGCTGTGATCCTCTTCACTTGAAAAATCTGACGAACATTCGCTGTCCCGTTCGAAAGATACAGTTTCTAGAACTTGTTGTTGTGACTGAACCTCCATAGCAATAGCAATGCATGTTAGGAAGGTGAAGTTCAAGGTTATGTGTTCCTACTATGACGACATAACAGGAATGCTTTCATATGCAAATATAAATACTCGCTCAGCAGAGGGTGTCATGAATGTGGAAGCAGCATAATTTCATTCGAGATTTTCACTATTCGTGGTCACTTTTTTCTCCTCAACGCTATAGAAATGTGTTAAGTGGCTATTTTTTATTGATCTGATGAAAAGTGAAAAATAGAATTGCAGTGGTCCTTTAAATATAATTATTTACCTTGTAAGCAAGATGCCATACATGTGGAGCATTTCTGTCCGTTGGGGGTTTCCCAAATGCACAGTTCATTAAATTGACCAGCACTCGGTTCAGAACATTGAGGTCACACCCTGCCTGAGTAACAAGTTTATCAGCTTTCCTGAAAAAAATAATGTTTGAAAAACTCATGAAGCATTATATGTTCATTTCCTGACCTGACAGGTTCCAATTTTTTTCAAAAGAGACATTTAAATTTAAACAAAGGTAAAATCCCCAGCCAGCTTATTTTATAAGGGACCGGACAGAATTTACGGCAGGGGGGGGGGGCCTGGGGAGAAATTATTTCAGTCTTGGTTTTTTTCTTGGCCCCCCCATCCACTGTGACCAAAATTTCACAGCCCCCCCCCCCCTTTCAAAAGTATAAAAATTTCATGCCCCCCCCCCCAAAAAAAAAAAAAAGAAAAGAAAAAAAGTGCACAATATCCTGCCCCCTACAATAACTAAAAAGAGTACAAATTTTTTTGTTACTGTAGCACAACTGTAATATTTCTTTTGGTACTACTATTATGTTACTATTTCAGCCCAAACAACTTAGTAGTTGTAGAGGAAGTTTTTTTAGAATCAAAACAAAATAAAACATTTTGACCATACATGTAATCATACACATGTGGTATAATCTTGTTTATTTCCCAACTAGACACCATAAGTAGTCATCACTTAATACCAAGGCATTTGATGTGGTGGTTTTAACTGTCATTCACTGATACATACACAGAAACACAGACACAGAGTAAACACACATTCACATGCGTGATTTGTGAAAAACTGTAGTGGGGACATTTGTGGGGAGTATCTAAGGACATCACATCACCTACATAGTGTATTCAAATATCTATTTATACTCATAACACAATAACTATCTAATGTCAGACATTTGTGATGTCATGAAGTGCTAGCAAACTAAGGATTTTATGCACACTGAGGTCTGACAAATATAGCTTTCACTTTCCTACACCAAATGCATTACCAATACACATGTAAATGTAAGACATTTGTGACATCATGAAAGTGCAAAGAAATTCAGAATGTTGTGGGATATTTAGATGTAATCAATATGCTTTCAGTTCCAAAACCATACATATTTAAACCTATAGTGTCAGGCATTTGTGACTTCATGATGGGGACAGCAAATTCAGAATTGTATTCAATACACTGTACAGTGATCAGATGAGTATTACTCACAGTTTTCTAAACCATTCACATTATAAAGCTTGAAGTGCAGTGTCAATGATGAATAGCCTTTGCAATACAATCCCTTTATTCATAATCTTGAATTTATATAAAGGCAAGTTTCCATGATCCAGCCAGTCTACCTGATCTAGTTTGAACAATAAGGGAGCCATCCTGGTCTTTTTGATGGCTAGACTCATTTGATTCGCTGTCACTCTCACTGTCACTGTCACTAGTACTTGATGTATCGGTGTCACTATCAGTATCACTACGAATTTCTTCTAAAACGATATCTCCTTCTTCACTGTCACACAGTTCCTCTTCACTTTCATCACCTGTGTTCTTTTCAATCACTGACTTCTGTTGCTCTCTTAAAGTTCTTCTTAACACATCACATGTAACAGCTTTCAACTTGTCATCCTTCCTACCATGTATGTTTAGTTGCTGATATTTCAAGTACTTGTCTAATTCAGCAACCTGAAGAGAGCTTAACTTTCCATGCACAACTAAGTCAAACCAATTATAGTCCTGGTACGGCTTGATTTTCCTCTCCTTTTTCTGACTTAACCTTGTACGCATTCTCATTTCTTGAACATTCTTTAGGTTTTGCAGGTTTTGAACATATGCTTCAATATGTTTGCAATCAACATAAAATAATTTTGAAAATTCTTCCACCTTGATGGTAATTACACACTGAACCTGTTTCCACAGTGCTAAAATGTATGTATGTATGTATGTATACATATGTGTGTGTGTAAATGTGTGTGTGTGTGTGTGTGAACAACTTGGAGTATATAAGAGTAATTCAGGGTGTATCAAATTAATTTTGAGTAGTGTTTTTATGCTTCACTAAATATGTACATACAAACGTACACACTTCCATTTTAATACATAAATGAAAGTGTAGACATTCAATATTAAAGGCGATATCAAGTGCTATCTCATGCAATGCTAAATTTTCTAACATATTAATTTTTTTCAATGACAAAATATTTCGCGGCCCCCCCTTTCAAACCATGAGAATTTTCATGGCTGCGCCCCCCCCCCCCTTCAAGCCTCCCATTTTTTTTCATGCCCCCCCCCCTGCCGTAAATTCTGTCCGGTCCCTAAGTTTGCCAGGATTATGCTTAGTAGGTATGAATATTTATTGAACTTTATCTCATATAACACCATTGTCACTAGCTAATAGTATGCACACAATATTCTACAAATTTTGAACATCTCTACCTTTGAAGAATGGTATGAGTACCAGTCTCTTCTCCAAACAGATTTGTGGCATTATCAGATGACAAGGAGGATAACTGTTGTAATGACACACTGTGGTCTGACAAAACACTCTCCACCCTATCAGCTAGATTCTTACCACTTTCCCCTCCAATACCTTCATATGTTGCAATATGGCATTCTGAAAGATCATCTTCCTTATTCCAGTATGAAACTGTTATTATTACATCTTGGCAGTCACAAAAAAAAAAAAAAAATTCACAGTAAGAATATGATAAACTTTCAAATACAATGTACTGCAGACAGTTACATTAACATGAAATATTTGTGATGAGGAAGGCAAACTATCACTTGATATGTATCTTAGTATTGTATATGTCACATTTGCTAATCAGTGTCTTGTTTACCATTTACAATAGAGCTGAAACAAAATAAAGGGAGTGATACCTGTAATACATGTCACTATGTATAAAATACAGGGGGGTGGTAATACATGTACCTATGTACAAAATACAGGGGGTGGTAACACATGTACTATGGATGGTTTTATACAGATTGATAGTAAAATATACAGAAGTATTGTTATTGCAAACTTCAACACACCCTAGTAATCCTGTCATAGCCATAATATTTTAACAGCACTTGACCTGAAGAAGGGTGCCATACAGAAAGGGTTAACTTACTATGGCAACTAAAACAGCAATGGCCAGTGCCAAAACTTCAACACTTACCTCAACAGAATGAACACCGTTTGACCCATCTAATCCAACATGAATTATGAGGCTGAGTTTGCAAAAGTTCAGACAGGGAACCTTTGTCAACAAAAGAAAGTGACTCACATGGTCGTCTAATGGATTCTCTCGATGGGATGGCCTTACTAGAAACCTAAATTGTAAAAGAAATCCAAAAAACTGTTGTAACAAACACAGTGACACTATATATAAATAAAATTTGTACATCAGGACACAAAGGCATGGATTTCAGAAATACTGATAAATAAATAAATAAATATATATGAAAATATGGACGTTTCAAATTGATACACGATGGGAAATTATGTAGTAAAGAATTTGAAGGGCAAGTGGTTAGTAGATTACTCTATAAATTTACTAACAGCCAGAATATATGTTTATAATTATGATGTTCCCATTTTTACAATTTGTCTTTTCTTCTTGGAGGGAGGTGTTATCTTTCGCCTAGAGAAAATAAAATACATTGTTTGTCATACATATATTACTTACTACCATCGCAGATCATGTATGGCGTAGAATGCCTGCCAATATTCGAAAATACAATACTGCAATGACTATATGCAATACTGCATTGACTATATGCGATATGACTACATGAGATGACTACATGCGATATGACTACATGCGATATGACTACATGAGATGACTACATGCGATATGACTACATGAGATGACTACATGCAATACTGCGATGCAAGATGATGACATGATGTGCGGCGATTTTGTAATGACGTTATGCCATTCATAGATTATTCAATATGCATAAGGAGTAGATCATTCGATATCTTGGGGGGGGGGGGGGGCTTGGAAGATTGGTGGAGAGGCATTATTTTTTTCCCACCTGCTTGCCTGAGAATTTTTTTGGCAACTTTTTTTTTTCTTTGCTTCTTCGAGATATCCAGATTTTTTTTTATGTCAATGTTGAACACCTACATTTGTTGCCACAATTTTCTGTTTGGTTTTGGCACACGGTAATACAGAGAGTAAAAAGATGCTGTAACCTATCACACACAGATTATATTTTTAGAAAACTACACATTTCATACATGTTTGATTTTCAATTAAATAAACATCGTTGACAGTTTTTATGCCATGGTATGGTGACACACTGAAAATACAAATCGGAAACTTGATTGGTGAGCTCAAACATTCAGATAAACCGGTCAATTTCTCCAGCTTGGGGGGGGGGGGGGGGGTGTCAGTGTTTTTTTCCATTGGACTGACAAAAAGTCACTGACCCCCCTGAACAAAGTTTCATAGCATCTGACAGTAAGCTGTAGAGGGAAGAGCTTTGAGACTGGGATATGTCCACCTCGTGTGAGTGTGTGTGAATGGTTTTGGGGGGGGGGGGGGGGGGTTCCAGGGGGTCTCCCCTAAAAGCCCTGGAGGATTTTTACTTACTAAAGGCAATGTTTAGGCTATTCACAGACACTTTCAGACAATAATTTGCAAGCTTTACAAGACAGCTCTAACATGTAAAAAGCAACTACATAAGGTTGAAACATTTTTGAAATAAAGTTTCATAGCATCTTGACAGTAAGAGGTGGAGGCAAGAACTTTGATTTAAAACTGGAACATGTCTATCTCTTATGGGGGGAGGGGGGTTCTCGGGGGTATCCCCTAGAAGCCCTGGAGGATTTTTACTCTTAAAGCCAATTTTCAGGCTATTAACAGACACTTTCAGACAATAATTTGCAAGCTTTACAAGACAGCTCTAACAATTGTAAAAAGCAACTACACATGGTTGAAACATTTTTGAAATAAGATTTCATAGCATCTTGACAGTAAGAGGTCGAGGGAAGAACTTTGATTTGAGGCTTGGACATGTCTACCTCTTATGGGGGGTCCTAGAGGGTCTCCCCTAGAAGCTTTTCAAGTTTTTTACCAATTTTGGTGAATCTTATTGTTGGTTTAACAAATGAGTGGCCTCTAGGGTGATGGAGTCCAAGGGGTTCCCCCCCCCCCCCCCCGATCTGCAGTTTTTTGTTTCTATTTAGGCAATTTTTAGGTTATTCATAGCCTCTGAGATATATATTGCCAAGCATCGAAAAGCTAAAGTAAATATAACTTTTTAAATAAGTTTTCCATGTTATAAAAGTGGGCCTGTAACATTGGTATAGGGGCATCAATATTGCATGTATAGTAAAGTTACTGATGTGCTAGTCTGAGAGCACTTTAGGAGGTCATACCTAGTGTACAATAGAAACTTGAATTTGAGTTGTGGTGTCGATACATGTAGTGTCTGAAATAGGAAGTATATCATCCCTTTTGACAAATTCATACTGAAGAGACTAGAACAATTTAGATTAAGTTCTTTTATAAACTATCCAATAGTATGAAGGTTACCATTACAAAACCTTCAAGTTCACTTTTGCCCCAAAGTGTAAGATAAGTGAAACACTGATTGTGAAACAGCCAAACACTTAGTACATGGCATGTTCTGTAACTAGTGTTGTAGCTAGGTAATACATGTATTATATGTATAATTTCATGATGTATAGTTATGTTTGAACCCTTACATGAAGTAATATTTAAATCATTTATGAAAGAAACAGAGACAAGAACAAATATACATATGTACCACAGGCTAACGAAACTGACTGGTCCCTGACATGTGTTTGAAACTGTTTGTCATGATTTGACAAGTGTCCTGGTTGGAGAGGTACAAGCAAGTTGAACAGTATACTCGAACCTGTGCATCATTTCCCTGCCAAGACATTTTTTTTTTAGCAGCAGTGGTCCATCTTTTTTTTCCATCACCCTCTCATATCCGGATTTTTTTATCAAGCAAATCCATTTGGCATCTTTTTTCCCCAAAATCTTCCAACCCCCCCCCCCCCCCGATATCAAATGGTCCACCCCTTACCCCTGTTTCATATTAATACTCATATTATGCAGATTGAATAATCTACGAATGGCATAACGTCATTACAAAATCGCCGCATATCATGTCATCATCTCGCATCGCAGTATTGCATGTAGTCATCTCATGTAGTCATATCGCATGTAGTCATCTCATGTAATCATATCGCATGTAGTCACCTCATGTAGTCATATCGCATGTAGTAACCTCATGTAGTCATATTGCATGTAGTCACCTCATGTAGTCATATCGCATGTAGTCACCTCATGTAGTCATATTGCATGTAGTCACCTCATGTAGTCATATCGCATGTAGTCATCTCATGTAGTCATATCGCATATAGTCATCTCATGTAGTCATATCGCATGTAGTCATCTCATGTAGTCATATCGCATATAGTCATTGCAGTATTGCATATAGTCATTGCAGTATTGCATATAGTCATTGCAGTATTGCATATAGTCATTGCAGTATTGCATATATTATTAGTATTATTATTATTTCTTTAATTCGTGCCACCAAGATGTCCCATAAAAATATTAAAAAAACATACAGACACAAAGAAAGAGGCAGATAAAATAATGTTAAACTAGCAACTATCTTGTAGTATACATGACAATCCTATACTTTTTCCAAAAGTTTGAACGAAAGTATGCATCAGAGTCTATGCAGATTCGAATTAAAGTATTGTGGCTCTCAACAATACGTCTGTTAAATGTATACAGCAACTTTCGGTGGAGTGATGAAACATTCAAAATATCACTGGATACACAGATATTATTAATGCTGACTGCACCTCTTAGGTCAAATACTAATCTCATTGTGTTGTTATATGCCACTTTTAAAGTATGCATCATCCTAGTACTATAGTTACACCAAACATTTAAACAATATACATTGTATAAAAAACTTCTAAAAAGTGTGCATTTCACCTTCTTGGAGCAATGACTAAATTTACGAACATTAAAATTTGCCCTAGCATAAAACGACTTGAGCTGCCTCCGCATATCTAATTCGTCATCCCCTGTCGAAGACATTATGTACCCGAGGTACTTTTTAGAAGTAACAAACTTCAATTGCTTTCCGTACAAATAAACATTGGGGATCCGAACCGGTTTCCAAAGTTTAGGGTAAATATACAATACACTCAGTTTTAATTGTTTGAAAAAGAATGTTATGCTGCTCGCCATACTGTTCACAAATCTTAATCAATTTCCTTAAAGACTTGACTGAAGGACAAATCAGGACTAGGTCATCCGTGGTTAGCTATTTTGCCAGCCATATGACACCCTACTCCTGCTAACTGGAGCGCTTTACTCAGTCCGTCGACATAAACAGCAAATTAGTTTGGCGAAATGATGCTTCCTTGACGAACCCCATTAATAACACTAAAAGGTTTTGATTTCGCTGAAGCCCAGCGAACAGAGAATAATTGGTTACGATACCAAAATAGCAATATTCTAACTATAAATAAAGGAATATTTCTATTGATCAGTTTTCTAAACATGGTCCAGTGGTTCACCCTATCAAATGCTTTCGTTGCATCCATAAAACAGGAAAATACTGGCGAATTATGTCTCTTATAAAAGTCAATTATCTCTTTTAACACAAAGATACACATATCAGTGGAGTGGTTACTTTTGAACCCAAATTGAAAGTCACTTGTCTCAATACTCTGCCCAATGCGAGATAAAATACAAATTTTGAGCAACTTTGACGCCGCTGTAACTATAGCAACAGGTCTGTAATTATCAACTGACGTAATATCTTTAGATTTGTCTTTCACAATAGGTACAATTTTTGCGTGCATAAAGCTATCTGGAAGGTACCCATGAACGAAAAAAGCAGTGAAGCACAAACTAAATAAAACATAAAGGATTGCATTTGCATAGATAAAATGTTCTGCAGTTATACCGTCTTTTCCCATTGCCTTACCCTTTTCTAACTTAAAAATCGCGTCTCTAATTTCTTTAGGAGTGACAATCATTTCATCATGAAAATTGACTTCCAGTAGAGCAGACTGTACAAATTCCTTATTTTGAATACTTATAACGGAATTAAGTAAAGACTCGTAGTGCGTTTTCCACATTTCGGCTATATTTGTATGGCCATTGTAACCTCCTACAGTAGTAGGCGGTGGACAAGCACCACCTGTGCAGGTGCGAACGGAGTTCCAAAATTTACGAGTGTCTCCATGTGTAAGATTATAAGCCATCGCCTCTGCCCTAGCTTTGTCCTGATTTCTTTTACAAGACCTTTAATACTAATTTGAATTTGGCTCGAGATGTACGCATCAAATCAAATATGGTACCGTAACGCGGTTTGCTATGAACTATCCACAATTTGACAGCATCCCGAGCAATATTGTACATATACTTGGTCATTCCAACCAGGTACTTCATTCAAGTTTCTCGCCTTAGTGGCCGGAGTACTCATGCCAGCAGCCTGCTTCAAATTTGTAACTATACCCGAGTAAAACATATGCAAATCAGACAGGTGATCACTATTAGTACAGTGAGGATCACGGCATGTAAGTGAATGGTTGGGAATTGCAATTTTACCAAGTAACTGCTCTGTCAAATTCTGATAACAACTCAAATTTTCAATACTGCAATATAGTCATTGCAGTATTGTATTTTCGAATATTGGCAGGCATTCTACGCTATAGATCATGCTACTTGTTGAGTTCAACAAGCAATATACCAACAACTAAAATTTATGTTGTAAAATTGTTCGTTTTTGGCGGAAAAACCGAAATAGATAAATAAAAAAAAATGTTTACCTAACAGAGGAATGAGGTAATATGATATTAATTCATTCAACTTTGTCAATAAAATGAAAAACATTTGTCTTTTCACTATTTTATCTGAGAAGTTGTCTCATTCCCTCACACTAATACTAATTATGTAAAAATAACATTAATGTAAAAAATTCACTCGAATATGCTAGTACTTTTGGCAGCTGCTCAACGCTAACACCACAATCAGCTACTATTCTTAGACAACATTATTTTTAGTCCCCGCCGGACAAAGTCTGGGACAGGGACTAATGGATTGGGTTCTGTCTGTCAGTCCGTCCGTCCGTCCATCCAGATCCATTTCTTTGAGATACCAGGACCGATTTTTTTCAAACTTGGTACAGGGGCAACATACAATGGTATACATATGCATGTCAATTTGTTTCATGATACAATCCAATATGGCCGCCTAGCAGCCATTTTGTTTGCAAATTTTCCATGTCTAAAGCCATATGCATATTCATTGTTGTCGTGATACGATCCAATATGGCTGCCTAGCAGCCATTTTGTTCTCAAATTTTCCATGTCCAAAGCCATAACTCAGACATGCTTGAACAGATCTCATTCAAAGTTGGTATTAGGACAGTGTTCAATGACATACATGTGCATATCCATTTTCATCGTGATACGATCCAATATGGCTGCCTGGTAGCCATTTGTTTGCGAATTTTCCATGTCGAAAGCCATAACTCAGACATACTTGAACAGATCTCATTCAAAGTTGGTATCAGGACAGTGTTCTATGACATACATGTGCATATCCATTTTCATCTTCATACTATCCGATATGGCTGCCTGGCAGCCATTTTGTTTGCGAATTTTCCATGTCCAAAGCCATAACTCAGACATGCTTGAACAGGTCTCATTCAAAGTTGGTATTAGGACAATTCATCTTGAAGAGTAGGCATATCCCATGTCCAACTAGGAGACACAACATGAGTAGGCATGTTCCATGTCCAACAAGCAGATACAACATATCTAAGTCTGTTTGATTTAGTTTCACAAGTGTTGTTGTGTGATCAGAGTAATGATATCGAGAAAATGACAACATAAACTGCCAGTTCCTTAAAATCCAATCATAGTGGGGACTATGTCATTTTCAATGACTTGTTTCTTACTACTCCAATCTGACCACGATTTAATCATTTCCACGTTTCTTACGGTAAGCCCTCTAGCTCTTCTGTCTTCTCAGACGAGTGTTTTTGTGAGAAATTTGTTGCTGTTGATACTTTTTTGATGAGTTTTTCTCGGTTTGAGATAACATCAGATTTCAAAAAATGCAGGATATTAGTAAAGAAATTAAGTAAGGTCTCAGCTGGTTTCAGATAAATAACATACAGCACCCTGATCTCTCGCTGTTTCTGTTGACAATTCTTCACCTCCGCCGGCAGATTTTTCCAAACTCGCTGCCACATTGCGACCAGATGAGAGTCCAAACACGATGATATAATTTCTGCCGGAATATGTGATCGTATATGATGAAATTCAGGCAGACACTTTTTTCAAAACGGTCCAACCCCCCAACCCCCCCCTGACAAGTAAAAAACACACATTTTACATAACCCGGAAATCTGACGTGGCTCAGTGAATCCATAAACCTTCTACGATCTATGGTGAATCCAATCATTATGTGGACAGCATTAATTTTGATAAATCTTGTTGATCACTCGTGATTAGTGACTGTTCACCAGGGAAGTGGGCAACAAGTAACCCATGAAGTTAAAAGCGAATACCATTCAAACTAACTCTCAAAGCCACCAGCGTGTGTACCTGCTGTGTTCGACTCCAAGTAATACTAGTCATGCTAGTACTGCAGGGGTTCCCCCTAACTGTATTCTATGTGGTCGTCCCTCAGATCACACAAACCACACCCATGACTCAGCGTCTCCTAAGTTGCCAAGAGCCAAGGACTGAAGGTAAGCTAAAAGCTATGGTGTCAGGCTGTCAATATGTTCAAAAAATATATGGGCAAGTTTTGAGTATTAAAGGTCATAAACAATCGATCATAACATTACTGCTAATAGTATTGCATGCATTTTTGTTGGCCATTAACACATTGGAAATGTGAAGCTGCACTTTGTAATTTGTATTCCTAATTTCTGTCTGTGCCTAATTAGGATTATGAATGAAACATCTAGTATTTTTCAGTCTTTTTTATTTATTTTTATTTTACACGTGAAAGACTTCTTTCAGGATGTAATTCTTGTATTTATTGAAGGCATTATTGAACTCTTGTTTGATAAGAGAAACAGCCACTGGGGAACTAGTTGGTGATAATGATCTGATTGAGTAAACTGTTGTCTGTATACAATCAAATATGTTTGTTTTTTAGCACAACTGAACTGAGGTTCAGTAGTGCTATAGGCATCGCCCGGCATATATATATATATATATATATATATATATATATATATATATATATATATATATATATATAGGAAGTCAGTGATAAGATTTGTCCGTAGTACAGTGCTCGATACGTCTGCACGCAGAGCGGAGTATATGTTGAGGGTAGAAGAAAATCAAGTCGGGTTTTTCGTCTCTACAAGCCTGTTTCGTGAGTAAATCACTCGTCAGGAGATGTTGATGTACATCAACATCTCCTGACGAGTGATTTACTCACGAAACAGGCTTGTAGAGACGAAAAACCCGACTTGATTTTCTTCTACCCTCAACATATATATATATATATATATATATATATATATATATATATATATATATATATATATATATATATATATATATATATATATATTATATATATATATATATATATATATATATATATATATATATATATATATATCTCTCTCTCTCTCTCTCTCTCTCTCTCTTAAGGGGGTGTAAAGTAAGATTTATTCATGACACGATGGTTTCAACAGTAATATGCAAATTAGGGCTAAAAATGTGTCCTTTTGGTTAAAAATCTATAATTCCAAAACTACTGAGCAGATTTGCCTGAAATTTAGTGAGAATGCATCTAGGGATCTATGGATGAAGAAATATTATGCATACAATGATTCCATGAGTGATATGCAAATTAAGTGTAAAAATGTTCGTTTTTGGTAAAAAACTTACATCTCAAAAAGTACTTGGTCAATGTGTCTGAAACTTTGTGAGATGTTTCTAAAAGTGTTATTCTGCAGATTTTCTTCAAAACATTGGCCCTAGCAACCATGACCACGCCCTCAGCAACAACCAAATGGCAGTATATTTTGGTAAAATAACATCATCTGGTAGGCAAGTGAGTAAACATTCAAAATATGTATGCAAATACCCTAGCAACCATGACCACTCCCATAGCAACAGCCAAATGGTCATGTATTTCACAAAGATAACAGGGATTAATAGACAATTGAATAAACATTCAAAAAATGTATGTAAATTTGCCTAACAACAAGACCACGCCCATAGCAACAGCCAAATAATCATGTATATTACAGAGATAAGAATAGTAATAGAAATAGAACCAAATCCTACAATTCCTACAATGTAAACGCAAAATGAAGCGATTCAGATCTGAATTGCAAAGTTGAGTGGGTTTTCTGCTTAATTATGCCTTACTTGGCATAAAATCGAACAAACTCTAATTCTAGTTGTGCTTGCATTGATACAGAGCAAGTCGTCCCTTCCTGCGGTTGAGGGTCGTGTCAGTAATAGAGACTTGCCAGCATGACTAGTTTTCAGCGTAATCTCATCTATTTACATCTATGTTACTGGAATTGTGTTATTTGGTTCAGAATAAACATCGAAAACTCAAAAGGCTCAAAAATAGAAGAAAAAACACTCAAAATTACAACAAACGCAATAATTATTGCATAGCTGCTAGTTGATGGCATTACTATTAATTATGTACATTTGTTAGATGAAACATAATTGTACTGGAATTGTGTCGTTTGGTTCACAATAAACATCGAAAACTCAAAAACGAATACTAGTGTATCCTTACGGGAGGAATTCAGTTTACATCAGGTTTTATTACATTACTCTTACAGGGTTTTTTACATCCTAAACATTGATGTTTCATTTTCAAATATATGGGAAAGGCATACAATGATATTTAGTGGTGTCAATTAATTCATCCAGAAGGGCTTTATCAATTGTGATGAAACTTGCCACAGATATTGATCATACATAGATATGAAATTTAGTGCCGAGTCTTAGTAGTTGTTCATTTGCATAAGAAACAAACTTTGGCAATTGGGCCTATAGCAAGAAAGTTTGCACCAAATTTGATAAAGCTTGGTAAAAATGAAATGGTATCGAGCCAATTAATTGCGTATTTGCATATTTGATGAACTTTTGCAATAAGGGATATATAGCCATGACTACTTTATTTACTTTTAAATGTAGAATGACAAAACTGTTTTCAAAGTCCTTTGCCACACTGGTGAATCAAAATTCCAGCTTACCCAGACAAAGCAATCACTCCATGATACACTTCGCCTACAGAATGTGAATATACAGTTCACTACAAATACCCCAGGAAAATGCTAAAATGATATCTCTGAACTCTGAATACTGTCGAGAAAACATGATTGTGCTGGTTGGTTAAAATTGGAGAAAACTTCTTTCAATTTAAATCATGATCAATTTAGGTGTGTCTTATACTTTCCACCAGAGAATGCTAGTTATATGAAGAGAATGAAGAGAGTAGCTCCTGATATTGACCCTTTTGAATTTTTAGAGAATGATCTTCACTCCTGTGTTTCTGCTGAGAAAATTTTGATTCTTGGTGATTTTAATGCAAGAATTGGCTTGTTAGAAGATTGTATAACTGACTGCCTCCCCATAAATGATCAAAATGGCTGTGATGATATTGTTAAGAGGAATAATAAGGATAATTTATCAACAGTTTTGGCAGAAAACTTTATTCTTTATGTATAGCGAGTAAACTAGGTATTTTAAATGGATGTATGAATGGTGATTTTTTAGGAACGCCAACTTGTCATCATTTTAATGGTTTTAGTCAATTGACTATGGCCTTGTTAGTCATGATGCTTTGTATGTTTGCACTTATTTTCATGTTGATTATCCAACTCATTTTTCTGATCATTGTATGATTTCTGTTGGGTTTAGGCTACCATACATACATGTACTCAGATAGATATAGTGAATACTTGTAGTTCTAATCTTAATGATTCACACCAATCTTCTCCTAACAATTTTGTCAAGAGTTTGACAAATCCAGTAGTCAAATGTAATTTCAATAACTTAGTCAGTAAGAATTATGAAACTGATATGACTGGTATTAATTCATTAGTTAGCGACTTTACTGATACTGTTCACTCTGCTTGTAAACGTCTCAGAAAGAAATTATGGAATAACAAGCAGAAAACTAGTAAGCCTTGGTATAACAGTTCCTGCTATCTTTTGAAGAAAGATATCATTAGGATTGGAAAATTACTGCACAAATCTCCAAATGATCCAGTTTTAAGGGGAATGTTCTTTCAATATAAGAAAATATACACTGTCTGTTATTGCCGATGCTGAGAAAAATGATCCTAAAAAATTTTGGAACTTGGTTAACTTACTGAAAAATAAGAAAGATTCAAATGATAATAACATCACTTCTGATGTATGGTTGGAGCATTTTAAATCACTTTCCTCAAAAAGGATTATGCTCTAAATATTTTGATGATAATTTTGAAGCAAAAGTCAAGAGTAAGCTCAGTAATGGTTTTGATTTTTCCTTTAATGAGATACTTGATTCTTCTATTAGTGATACCAAAGTTTCTGCTGCAATAAAAACACTTAAATCAGGTAAAGCTTGTGGGGATGATGGGATATTAAATGAAATATTGAAATGTGGTTCAGCCATACTAATGCCTGCTTTACTTAAAACTTTTTAATACAATTATGAAAAGTGAAATATTTCAATCTGTTTGGAGTAAAGGTTTCATTGTCCCTATTCCTAAATCTGGTCCAGAAGATAACCCTTCAAATTATAGAGGGATTACTGTAAGTAGTTGTGTTGGTAAACTTTTTACTGTTATTTTAAATAATCGAAATCAGATTTTCATTCAGAAGAATAACTTGTTGAATTGTGAGCAAATAGGTTTTCAGAAAGGTTGTCGCACATCAGATCATGTATTTGTTTTAAAGACATTGATTAACTTCTACAAACCAAAAAGTAGATCAAAACATGTGTTTGCTTGTTTTGTAGATCTTAAAGGTGATTCAAAATGCTCATATTCACTATAGCTAATTTGCTAGACGACATGTTTGTGAAACGCATTCTGGTTTTAAAATTTTTAAAAAGCGTCTGCAAACACCTTAAAATGACCTTTTTTCAGTCAGTTCCCTTCGGATTTACTTCGAGAGTTTTCGGGTATTTCGGGTCCCACCTAGACCACAGGATTTTGTGATGTCATAAAGGGTACTCGTTAGCACATAGTCTATGACGAGCGTAGTCACTAGGTGAATAAAGCAAAATACCAATAGTGAATGTGAGCATTTTGAATCACCTTTATGAAAGCTTTTGATAGTGTTTACCATTTAGGATTGTTCTACAAATTATCAAAACAAGGTTTCAGTGGTAAATATTTGAATATCATCAAGTGTATTTATGATAATATTCAGTATTGTACATGTATCAACTGGATATACTGATTTCTTTTCTTCTTGTATTGGTACAAGACAAGGTTGTAATCTAAGTCCCACACTGTTCAACCTATTCATTAATGATTTGCCAAAGTTACTTCACAGAAAATGTATTGATCCTCCCTTTTTGCTAGATAAGAAATTACCGATCCTGATGTTCGCTGATGATATTGTACTGTTGTCAACTTCTAGTCATGGTTTACAACATTCACTCAGATTACTTGAATCCTTTTGCAACAAATGGCAACTAACAGTGAGTCTTAAAAAGACAAAAGTTATGGCGTTCAATGCTTATTTTAAACCACTTAAATATAGTTTCTTTATTTATAATGAAAGAGTAGATATTGTTGCATCATACACTTATTTAGGTATTTCTTTAACCCCTTCAGGAAATTTCAAAAATAGTAGAGTGGCTTTGAAGAATAAAGCTTTGGAGCTCTGTTTGCTTACACTAACACACTGAATACACATAATGGAGCTTCAGTTGGTGTTCAATTGCATCTCTTTGACTCTTGGTCAAACCAATATTATTATATGGATCTGAAGTTTGGGGTGCCTACATATTCCATAGAGTTGATGTTGGCAAATTCAATTAATACTTTCTTATTAAAGCCTGTGATGAATGATATTGAATCAACGCACATAAAAGCATGCAGATATATGCTTGGAGTTAACAAAACATCATGTATTCATGCATGTTTAGATGAATTGGGTCGTTTTCCATTATTAATTACTGTTATTGAAAATGTTGCAAATATTGGTTTCAGTTAAAAAAAAGTTAAAGAGGCATCTTTACTTGATAATGCATACAAATTAAAAATGAGGTTGCATGAAAAACACCAGTCCATATATCTTGATTTTGTTCATTCAGTATTTTCATTTTGTAACTTCCCATTTTATAGTTGGTGAGAATTATAAATTGTCTACTATATTAAAGAAAGTTAAAGATTCTTTGAAATCAAAATTTATTGACATGTGGAAGCAATCTGTGGCAAGTAACAACAAACTTCATGTTTATTCGAAAATTAAGTTAACTTTTCAAAGTGAAAAATATTTATCTGTTGTTAGAAACACTTTTGATAGAATAGCTGTTACAAAATTAAGGATTTCAAACCATATATTGCCAATTGAAACTGGCCGTTACAAGAACATTGAAAAGAAACAGAGATTATGCACCTTGTGTAGTTCGAGTATTGGAGATGAATTTCACTCTATTACTGTGTAAAAATGAAAAAATTAAGAGGATAAGAGATGAATACTTGGATATTTTATTTAGTTTATTCAGTATTTTCGCAGTTACTTAAATTTGATAATCATTCTCTATTTAAATACATTTTTTAGATCCCGCGGACAAAGTCCGGAACGGGGACTTATGGATTGGGTTCCGTCTGTCCGTGCGTCCGTCTGTGCGTCCGTCCGTCTGCCGCTGTTTCTTGGAGATGCCTGGACCGATATTTTTCAAACTTGGTACAGGGGCAACATACTATGGCATACATATGCACGTCAATTTGATTTTATGATACGATCCAATATGGCCGCCTAGCAGCCATTTTGTTTGCGAATTTTCCCTGTCTAGATCCATAATTCAGACATGCTTTAACAGATCTCATTCAAAGTTGGTATTAGGACAGTGTTCTATGACATACATGTGCATATTCATTGTTGTCATGATACGATCCAATATGGCCGCCTAGCAGCCATTTTGTTTGTGAATTTTCATGACCAAAGCCATAACTCAGACATGCTTGAACAGATCTCATTCAAAGTTGGTATTAGGACAGTGTTCTATGACATACATGTGTATATCCATTTTCGCTGTGATACGATCCAATATGGCTGCCTGGCAGCCATTTTGTTTGTGAATTTTCCATGTCCAAAGCCATAACTCAGACATGCTTAAACAGATCTCATTCAAAGTTGGTATTAGGACAGTGTTCTATGACATACATGTGCATATCCATTTTCGTTGTGATACGATCCAATATGGCTGCCTGGCAGCCATTTTGTTTGTGAATTTTCATGTCCAAAGCCATATAACTCAGACATGCTTGAACAGATCTCATTCAAAGTTGGTATTTGGACAGTGTTCTATGACATACATGTGCATATCCATTTTCGTCATGATACGATCCAATATGGCTGCCTGGCAGCCATTTTGTTTGTGAATTTTCCATGTCCAAAGCCATAACTCAGACTCCATTTTCATCGTGATATGATCCCCCATACCCAACCAATCCTTTATTGTTGGAGGCATGTTCCATGTCCAACAAGCACACACAACATATCTAAGTCTGTTTGTTTTAGGTTCACAAATGTTGTTGCGTGATCAGAGTAGTGATAATTCCTTAAAACCCAATTATAGCGGGGATATGTCATTCTCAATGACTTGTTCATTTGTAGATGATACTCTAGCAAGTGTCACAGCTAGATATCTCAGTGATATACTTAATATTTTCAAGACATTGTAAACATCAGTGTTTCTCTTGGTATATTTCCTTGCCAATGTCACTTCTTGTGTACACGGCTTAATAAATAAATAAATATATTACCAGTATGTACATGACCAGTATGGATATGAGCAGTATGCATATTACCAGTATACATACCACCAGTATGCATATTACCAGTATACATACAACCAGTATGCATATCACCAGTATGTATGTCACCGGTATGTATACCACTAGTATGCATACCACCAGTATGTATATATACCAGTATGTATATTATCAGTATGTATATTATCACTGTATATCACCAGTATGCATATTACCAGTATGTATATCATGTATATATACTCGTCCTCTTTCTTTGATTTCCGTTTGTTCGCAGACGATACCAATCTCTTTCATACCTATTCACAGGTTGGGGAAATTAATTTGGATCATGTTTCGGGTCAATTACACGAGGTTCAACGTTGGTGCAATACAAACAAATTGACAATAAATAGTGAAAAATCAAATTTTATAGTATTTAGAGGGCGCAACAAGAAAGTAAATTTGATTGGTGATATCACATTACAAGGCAAAAGCATCAAGGAGGAGTATGTTGTCACCTTTGTGGGAATTACTTTAGACAAACATTTCTCTTGGTCCGACCACATCGAAAAGGTAAACAAGCTAATCAGAATAAAGTGTGGGATTTTGTATAGACTTAGACATATATTACCATTACACATTTTACTACTCTTGTACAACACATTCATACTCCCCCATATCAACTATGGCCTTGAGGTTTGGGGTAACACTTATTCATCACATCTAAATCGTATATTAATGTCACAGAAAATGATTGTTCGAACAGTTTTGTTTAAATCTCCAACGGATCACTCATCTCCTTTGTTTGCTCAGTTGAATATTCTAGATGTTTTTAAACTGCATAGATATTTGATAGGTTCCTTTATTTATGGCTTGATCCATCAACTATCACCACACACTTTGTATGATTATTTTGAACCTTCACACCACAACTACAATACAAGACTCTGTTCATATCAAAATATTTACCCATATTATGCCAGAACAAACTCAGGTCAGTTTTCTTTCTCCTTCTCAGGGGCAAAAATCTGGAATAGCATCCCTGTCAACATAAGATGTATCAATACGCTAAACGAATTTAAGCGATCTTATAAACAATTTCTTCTAGAAGAGTAAATTAAACCACTGTACAATTTATTGTTACCGTATGTTCTTCATAAGTACTATGAACTCCGAGGTACTATATATGTATTTCCTTTTGCTATATCACTTTGCTGTCAAACATTGTATATAACTATGGTAGGGGACAGGCTTGAATAGCTGTAAGCTAAATCCCGATTCCCCTATTTACCCACGAAATAGTATTTTTGTATGTGTATCTGTAATGTTCATTTGTGCTTTTGGGTAAATAAACACTATATACTATACTATATATACCAGAATGTATATCACCAGTATGTATATTATCAGTGTATATTACCAGTATGCATATCACCAGTATGTATATCGCCAGTATGTATATTACCAGTATGTATATTACCAATATGCATATCACCAGTATGTATATTACCAGTATGCATATCACCAGTATGTATATCACCAGTATGTATATTATCAGTGTATATTACCAGCATGCATTATCACCAGTATATATATTACCAGTTACCAGTATGTATAATGCCAGTATGTATATTACTAGTTACCAGTATGTGTATTAACAGTATGTATATTACCAGTATACACCGATAGCGGGGTGAGCAGTCAACCACAACTATTCTAAACTTTTCTGTGTGAGGGCGCTACCCCGAGGAATTATGGTACTATGTATTCTATTATGTATACATTTATATTAGTAGTATCATAATGTATATCAGAATTATATGCATCACTAGAATATTATCACATGTGTATCGACCACTAGTACTTTTATGAAGGCGATTAATGAACTTTATTTTCATTCTTCTCACGCATGCTCCAGACCCCTATCAGAATCAGAAACCTGCTTATGGCAAACAACAGTAGCCACTCTTGCAGGAGCTTGGTTTGGTGCCTTTCCTGTCCCTTTAGATTGGGATAGACCATGGCAGGTAAAAATACATCTTAATTGTTTTTTATTTATCCAATGTCAAATAGTAATATTAAATACTAATTTAGGTCATTTATCATAATGCAATTATATTTGGGGATTTTGACTTTGTAGTTAGTGTATTGTATTAGATTAAGTAGTGTGAAAGTGATTGTACCACTAGTAAGCCCTGATGGGCATCACCCAGAGAGGGCTTATACATTGGGTTCCATCCATGCATGTGTTCACTTATAAATCTCTGGCATGCACAAACTGATTTCAACCAAACCTGGCACAAAGGTAGACATAGCATGCTATGTGAAACATATATACGTCCCTTTGGGATCCTGCTTTGAGGATTTTACAGTTAAATTACTAATAGGTTTTTTAGCACAACTGAACTGAGGTTCAGTAGTGCTATAGGGATCGCCCAGCGTCTGTCTGTGTGTGTGTGTGTATGTGTGTGTGTGTGTGTGTGTGTGTAAACAACTTAAAGTTAAAAACCGCAGGACCGATTGCCATGATATTTGGTTTGTCCATTACCTTGGGTGTCTAGTTGGGAAATTGTTCAAATCAAAATGATCGCATCACAGGTGTGTGATTTGAGTCAAAAAATGTGATTTTTGGTCAAAAAACTTAAACTCAGAAACTACTGGGCAGATTGGTACGAAATTTGGTGGGAGCATTCTTAAGGGGGTGTAAAGTAAGATTTGTTCATGACATGATGATTCCATCAGTAATATGCAAATTAGGGCTAAAAATGTGTCTTTTTGGTTAAAAATCTATAATTCCAAAACTACTGAGCAGGATTGGGCTGAAATTTAATGGGAATGCATCTAGGGATGTATGGACGAAGAAATATTATGCATACAATGATTCCATGAGTGATATGCAAATTAGGTGTACAAATGTTCATTTTTGGTCAAAAACTTATATCTCAAAAAGTACTTGGTGAATGAGTCTGAAACTTGGTGAGATGTTTCTGAAAGTGTTATTCTGCAGAATTTCTTCAAATCGTTTTGACGAAATTGGCCCTAGCAACCATAACCACGCCCTTAGCAACAACCAAATAGCAGTATATATTGGTCAAATAACAACATCATCTGGTAAGCAAGTGAGTAAACATTCAAAAAATGTATGCAAATACCCTAGCAACCATGACCACGCCCATAACAACAGCCCAACCGTCATGTATTTCACAAAGATAACAACAGGGATTAATAGACAATTGAATAAACATTCAAAAAATGTATTAACTGAGTCCTAAATACATTGACCTTTTCCAAGGCATAATGACCCACCTTAAAAGTTAGGTTTTTGACAAATTTGTTCTCATTTTCACCATATGAAGTTAACTGGAATTTCATAAGTGTCTGATGTTGGCTGGAATTTCCAGCCATGAACTATCGCTGGTTCATAGGTCTCTGTGATTGGCTGGAATTTCAAGCCACAAACCAGAGATGGTTCATAGGTCTCTGTGGTTGGCTGGAATTTCCAGCCACAGACCTTAAAAATCACCCATATTATGCACAAAGTGGTGAAGAAAAATAGCCTATTTCCACTTTTTTGTGCATATAATGACCATGAAATTGACCATTTGAAATGGTCAATGTATTTTGGACTATGTAAATTTGCCTAGATTGCAAAGATGATATCAGGAATTCATACACAAGTGAACAAAAACATACAAAAATGTATGCAAATATATCTAACAACATGACCACGCCCATAGCAACAGCGAAATGATAGCATATATCGTAAAAATAGCAACATGGTTGGATAGGCAACTGGATAGTCAAATAGCAAATGAACACCTATTGTTAAAATGGACTAGCATATGGATAAAAATTTTTAAAAACTGTACAGTTGTGCTACAACGCAATGCCATTGGCGGTATTTTCAACAAGTTCAATAGAGAGTGAGTTAAACGTGCTCCGACTGAAACTTGAAGCTAAGACAGTCTGACTGTTAAATGACTGACAAATGTCAAGTTCTTGCGAATCTTTGCAATCTTGATATGAATGAATTTGCAAGGATGTCTGGTAAAGTAGCTGGAACTATGTCTAGTGCGACTGAAGCCAGTGCACCCTTTGTTCCTGAAATATTATCAATGATGCGGAAAAGGCTTTTGGTATCATCTCCAAAGCGGTCACAATGGTAAGATGCATGGGCATGATGCAGTTTGGTTGTATAATGCTTCATGCCAATTTAATGATTTGTTCATGGACCTGTTTCTGTCCATTGCCTCTCCAATTGGAGAAGATTTTGACATGTCTCAATTAATCCTTCTGTGAACCATGGAGTGTGAACTTTATCCAAGAACTCTTTATTAACAACTGGTGCTACAGTGATTGGGAAGTCTCAAAACACCAATGTGACAATGGCCCCATTCCAGCTAAAATGAATGGGCCATTTTCAATTTCAATGGGCCATTCAGAAATTCTAATGGGCCCAAGTTAGCATTCATGATCCAACAATAAAGCGAAATAGTTAAAATGAAGTAACCATCAATTCTACATTTTTATTGACAAAATATGAGCTCACACATAGGGAGCTTTCAAATGTGAAAGATGCATCTTTCAATCACAGGTCATTACATAACAGTTAACTATTATAACAAAATCCAAACAATGATGAGCACAGGGATGTATGAGTCTCTATTTAACAGAGGTTTTTATTAGCCTCTTTTTGTCATGAAATTTCCTTAAGGATTCCTCAAAGTTGTGGTCTTTGAGACCTTTACCCTCAAGTCGAACTCGTAATAGTCTCTCACAATGTAGTGGTGAGAGCCTGTTTCTCAGCTTGGATACCACTATATTCTGTTGGCTGAATACCCGCTCACACCCAGCTGTGTGGAGTGGTACGAAAGTAAAAGTGTTCTTATGTAGTCAAATGAAAATTAAATACATAAATAAGTAAAGTAATATTTCTGCTTGTTATTGTTTGTACAGTAGGGAAGCATGTTCAAGTCGCGAACCGTAAGTCCGTACCGCATGAAGCCATGCAACCGTTGTAAGCCTGACACGGAAAAGTGGACATCGCGAGGGTAGTTTTCTGTGGTAGCGATTTGAGTTGTTACCTACAAGATTAGTAATTGTGTTGATAAATTTATGCTTCAAGTATTTATTCTAAAACATGGGTGATCATAATCACTGATCGTAACATTCATTCAAGGAGTTGACGTCTTTTCTCATGCATGATGAACGCAGTGACGGTCAGGCGAGGTCATCAAAGGGCATACTAATTTGAATATCTTGAATCGTATTGGTTTGATCTGTTTCACTATACCCGGGGAATGGTCACGCGTGTATCGTGTATTTAAATAGTCAAACATGGATAGAGGGACATGAAACAGTATAAGTATTCAGATTTGCTTTGCAAAAGACGACGTGTGGGGACATCATTTCAAACAGCTGACGTGAGTTGGGTTTACAATGTACTTCCGTACTCCGCCTCTACCGAATCGGCACTCCAGCACTGAAGAGTCTAAATTTCACTGTTAGCCACAATGCGCCTTTGTGGGTGCCAAGAAGTCGATTTCAATGTGCCAATTTTCAATTAAATGCGACTATGGTGCGGGGCGTGTTGACTTCCCAATCACTGGTGCTACTTCATCAACAAGGCCAGTCTGGCACAGTCAGGCTCACAAAGTACCAGTTGCAGCAATGACGTAATTGTCTGTTGAAGTTCACTCATGTTTTCTGGAAGACTAAGTGAATTTCAGTGGACATGCTCATGTAAATGCAGTTGAGAAAGGAAGAGCAGCATGATCAGATAGTAGAATTGGATTCAATGTTGGTAACACATGGGCCAGCTGCCCTAGTAATGATTGGCTCCAGAGAGTGGCCCTTATTATGTGTTGGACCAATCACATGCTGAGTCAGTCCCATAGAGTCGAATAAATCAATGAATGTTTCAGTGTGAGTACAAGTAGGATATATCAATATTGTCAATAATTTATTAATATGGTAAAATAATTTATTAGCACAACTGAACCGATAAGGTTCATTGGTGCTATAGGCATGGTGCTGTATCTGTCTGTGTGTGTGTGTACGTGTGTGTGTGTGTGTGTGTGTGTTTACGACTTACACTCAAAAATCGCCAGAGTGATTGCCTTTGGTTGGGACATTACTTTTGGTGTGTAGTTGGGAAATTGTTCAAAGCAACTTCTTTGTATCATAGGTGTGTGATTTGTTCAAAAAAATGTCATTTCTGGTCAAAAACTACTGGGAAGATCGATCTGAAATTAGGCTGGAATGTTCTTTGGGTGTGTAGTTTAATAATAAGACAAGATAAGATAAGATAAAACTTTATTGAGTCCCTTTTAGGGTAATTGAGTTATATGCTACAAAAGATTATTAAAAAACAGTAAAATGTACATACAGTGTTGTTATGAATAATATAATCTAATACAATATGTGTAGAAATTAAAAGGAATATATTAAATACATTAACAATACAGACCAAAACACATTAAAATAGATTCACTAGTTTCTATTAAAAGCTTTGTTAAGAAGTGTGATGGCTTGAGGTATAAATGAGTTATGATAACGGGGAGTACGAGAAGCTAACTGTCTAAATCTGCCACTCCTATCAATTCTCCTGACATTGATTTCCTTTCTCAGTGGGTTTGTTTCATCCTTCACAGGGTTCGTACGGTCCTGGAAAACCCTGGAATTTCAAATCCTCCCTGGAAAACCCTGGAAAACCCTGGAAAATGTGCCCTACCCCTGGAAAACCCTGGAAAATGATCATGACCAATCGATCAATTAATATTGACGATCGTCATGTCTGTACTCGAGCCACCCATTCATATGATTCTGAATCTCGTAAATGTAAAATGTCGAAAACATTTTCAAAGTCTTTCGCCACGGTGGTGAATCAAAATTCACGCCGATTAGACCCAGACAGTCAAACGATCGTTCCACGAGACACTTTGCCCCACAGACCGTGCCTATGCGTAGTTGAATGGGCACCGCAGTGTTTGTTTCGATCTTACATATTGCTACTCCATCTCCCAGTCGCCATTTCAGGGACATGATATTGTAACAGTCCCGGCCAGGGGTAACAGTGGGTCTGTTAACAAGATTATCGTAACATTGTAGCGAGTATCAAAGCATCATCAACCACGACTAGAAATTGTTACAAGTTCGGCTCACGACATACTACTACTAGAAACTCAGGCATGGCATGGCAATACTACGGCCTAGGGAAGTGCAGTTGAATTTCCGGGTTGTGGAAGTACGGTTTTGACTTTTATGTCGTCGATAAATGGGTATTTGTGTTACATGTTCTAAAAGAATAAACTACAGTAACTGTTTTATGTTTTCGGTACAGTAACATTCGTCAGTGGTCAAGTTGAGTTGAGAAATCGCGATGTTTCGCAACTGTGGCATCAGGACATAAACATCGAGACGCAAGCGATGAATGTATTCAGTTATTCATAGCTCGAAATTTCGTAACGTAAATGACGTTTTCATTCAAAATTTTGAAGAAAAAAATTATTTATTTTTCTGTATATGTCTGAATTAGACTGACGAATGCTGCGACTCAATCTTACACGATCAGTGTACCAGCTTGACGAAACGGCTACTTAGGGGAGAACCATTTGATTTCGGGGGGAGGGGGGGGGGGGGGTATGGAGGAAGTAGGTACGGGAGCAATTTTTTTCCCAGTCAGTGACAGCAATTTTTTCTTTCTACTGTCAGTCCTGCATCAATTTTTTTTTCAAATGGAGTAGCAGTGCAAATTTTTTTTTAATTAGTCAATACTTTAGTGTCAACACCCCTGGAAAATGGCCAAAATCAGTATGAATACCCCTGGAAAACTGACGAAAAACCCCTGGAAAGTCCTGGAATTTTGTTTTGCTTTAAGTGTACGAACCCTGCTTCATTATGTGCAACACTCTGTCTGCCATTTGCTCATGTAAGACTTCATCCGCCTTAAGTTGTTTCTTTCCAATGACATTTCCTGCTTTACTGATCAATTTATCCAACCTCTTATTTTGTTGAGTAATATTTCCACCCCAGCAAACAATGCAGTAACTTATAACACTAATTATGACAGCTCCATAAAACAATGGAAAGTATATCCTGATTAACATTAAAAGACCACAACTTTCTTAAACAGTACAACCTAGAGTTAAGCTTCTTGGAAAGAATATCAATATGGTGTTGCCAATTTAGTTTACGGTCTAAGCCAAGCCCCAAGTACTGAAAATTGTCAACTCTGGCTACCTCAACACCCTTGATCGAGACTAAGCTGGGATCACCCCGCCTTTTGCGAAAATCAATTACCATTTCCTTGGCCTTAGCAACATTTAATATTAGGTGGTTTTGGTCACAATATTCAACAAAGCAATCTATTTGATGAAGGTAGTTGGTGTCATCATCATCATCATTATCATCATCATCATCATCTAGTAACCCAATCATGGCAGCGTCATCAGCAAATTTTATTAGAGGGCATGTTTGCACTGAAGATCTATGATCGGCTGTGTATAATGTGAACAGAAAAGGTGCTAACACTGTACCCTGTGGGGCTCCTGTACTTGAATTAATATCATTTGATGTCAGTGAATGAAAGCTAACATATTGGGCCCTATTCGTGAGATAATCGATAACCCATGTAATCATCAAAGCTGGTATATTCATTTGCATTATGTTCCTACCCAACAGATGTGGTTTTGTCTGTATGCAAACTGTAGAGGGTCTGTGAAATTTGACACCAAGGAATTCATTTGTTTAAGGACAATGCGTTCGCACACCTTTATAAGAGCTGACGTTAGAGCAACAGGACGTAGGTCATTCATGCGCGTCACAGTGCTCTTCTTTGGGACTGGGACAATACAGGAGGACGTCTTCCAGATGGAAGGAACAGACATACTTTTAAAGCACATATTAAAAACCACACTATAAATATTTGCTAACTGGTCGGCACATACTTTCAATATACGGGCGGAATTAGGTCTGGGCCTACAGCTTTGTTTGGGTTTACTTTAAGTATTCATGATATGATGATTCCATAAGTAATATGCAAATTAGGTAAGGTGTTAGACCTAATGTACATGTAGGAGTTAAAGCTTCAAATAATATCATATTTAAAGCCTTATCACTCCGCTCAAGGATATTACCTATTGTATTAAGGATTGGGCTCGAGATATTAATATTGGTATAACCCTGAGCGAAAATGATTCAACACTGGGTGGGCGAGTGGGGCTCGGACTGTTTAAAAATTCGTACATTACCTACTTACTACCCCTGTCCGTTATCTACCCCCAGTTATGGCCTGCCCTTTCCTTCTTCCTGCTTTGTGACCAAAAGGATGACACCGGGCAATTAGGTTCACCTGTTTATATACCTGTTTATATTAATATTCATGATCTCATTTACATATTGCGGAATAATTTCACTCCATGCTAAGGCTTTGAATTTTATTATATCATATTTAAAGCCTTATCACTCTGCTCAAGGATATTACCTATTGTATTAAGGATTGGGCTCGAGATATTAATATTGTCCACCTCTACTTCATGTTTTCATGTCTCTATCCCCTTCTCTTTTTAACCCCTATCCTTAATTTAAAAAATCTTTGAAACCCCCTTCCTTATCCACACAGTCCATCCTAAAAACAAGATGTGACACATTATTTTTAGCACAACTGAACTTGTTCAGTAGTGCTATAGGGATCACCCGGCGTCTGTCTATCTGTCTGTGTGTGTGTGTGTGTGTGTGTGTGTGTGTGTGTGTGTGTAAACAACTTAAAGTCAAAAACTGCTGAACCAATTGCCATGATATTTGGTGAGTCCATTACCTTGGGTGTCTAGTTGGGAAATTGTTCAAATCAGAATAATCCATCACAGGTGTGTGATTTGGGTCAAAAAATGTGATTTTTGGTCAAAAAACTTACACTCAGAAACTACTGGGCAGATTGGTGCGAAATTTAGTGGGAACATTCTTAAGGGGGTGTAAAGTAAGATTTGTTCATGACATGGTGATTCCATCGGTGATATGCAAATTAGGGCTAAAAATGTGTCTTTTTGGTTAAAAATCTATAATTCCAAAAGTACTGAGCAAATGGGGCTGAAATTTAATGAGAATGTATCTAAGGATGTATGGATGAAGAAATATTAAGCATACAATGAGTCCATGATTGATATGCAAATTAGGTGTAAAAATGTTCATTTTTGATCAAAAACTTATATCTCAAAAAGTATTTTGTCACCGAGTATGAAACTTGGTGAGATGTTTCTGAAAGTGTAATTCTGCAGATTTTCTTAAAAACATTTTGACAAAATTGGCCCTAGCGACCATGACCACGCCCTTAGCAACGACCAAATGGCAGTATATCTTTTGGTCAAATGGAAACATCATCTGGTAGGCAAATGGGTAAACATTTAAAAAATGTATGTAAATACCCTAGCAACCATGACCACGCCCATAGCAACAGCCAAGTGGTTGTGTATTTCACAAAGATAACAACAGGGATTAATAGACAATTGAATAAACATTCATAAAAAGTATGTAAATTTGCCTAGCAACAACACCACGCCCATAGTAACAGCCAAATAATCATGTATATTGCAAAGATAACAGGAATAGAAAGACAAATGAATAAACATTCAAAAAATGTATGCAAATGCACCTAGCAACAAGACCATGCCCATAGTAACAGCCAAATGATCACATATATTGCAACGATAACAACGGGGATTAATAGACAATTGAATAAACATTCAAAAAATGTATGTAAATATGCCTAGCAACAAGACCATGCCCATAACAACAGCCAAATAATCACGTATATTGAAAAGATGATATCAGGAATTCATACACAAGTGAACAAAAACATGCAAAAATGTATGCAAATATATCTAACAACATGACCATGCCCATAGCAACAGCCAAATGATAGCATATATCGTAAAGATAGCAACATGGTTGGATAGGCAACTGGGTAGTCATTCAACAAATGACCACTTATTGTTAGCATGGACTAGCATATGGATAAACATTTTTAGAAACTGTACAGTTGTGCTACAACGCCATTGGCGGTATTTTTATATTTACAAGCTTTATTCTAATCACTAACTTTTTCACATACCCACTGATTATGCTATTTTCCGCTGTACACTCAACATTTATAAGTAAACATTCTTTTCGTACTATCACATCAGTGGCATTATTTATAGTCGGACATGTAATATTTCTCTCTACTGTTTGATAGCTTTACTGGAAAGCAACCGTGAACCCTGTGAGTTTCTCCATATTCTCATACGAAGTTTTCTGTTGTATACTCTTGAGCATTTCTTCAATCCTGTTTTCGGGGTGGCTAATGGATGACACTACAGATAGCTTCGTATAATGGTTTGCTGTTTTCTCTGCTTTCCAGCCTACATGTCTTATGACTTCTTCAATGTTAACTCCTACTAATGACATAGTAATTGTGCAAGCACTCCTTAAACTGTGTGGCGTCTCGCCATTGTCCAGATTAACAGCCTGAAGGTATGCCTTTAATCGCTGATATATTACTTGCGAAGACATTGGCTTGTTCTCGACATTTCCCGTTGGTGTTGTTGGTCGAAATAGATATCCTGTGCTTAAATTTACACCTATCTTCCTAGCTCATTCGATATACTGTTCCAAAGTATTGACTGGGCATAGGCGTACGTCTCAACACCTCTTAATGGCAAACATATTTGTGTTTGCACCTCTTAAGGTCTTGCCAAATGTGTGTTTAAAAATCAACCCTGAATTATCAGGAAAATAGAGGATTTCCCATGACTTTACCTGCCCGAGATCCCCTGCCCGATCGCCTGAGAAGAATAGCATTTTTAAGAAAGCTAAATCTCTTGCGTATACATATGCTTGGTGATGAGGTTGACGCCAGAATGTGGTCAAATACAACTATCATTTTACGCAAGAACAATGGCTTTGCCTGCTTAACCGTGACATGCTTTAGCTTGCTCTTCAGATATCTTTTTGATGTATCGCTGGACCATGATCGAACAGGCTGGGTTTGCTACACGCAACTGAGTTCCTAAACATATTGCTTGAAAATAAGCTGATAATTTTGATACCATATTTTTGGCTGTACAAACTCTCAGTCATTTTGGACAATCACAGGGCATCTGGCCTGACCCGTCCTAGATATACACAATTATGATGGTGTACCTGTGTCTTGGCATCTTTATCTTTGAAAACCAAAAACCTTACTGCATCTTCCGGAGCTGCCGCAACTACTGCTTTAGGTGTCGGTAATTTTCCTAGAAAATCCTCGAATTGCTGAATGAGTTGATCCTTTTGTTTCTCATACGCTGATTTTTCCCCGAGTAACTCATGTATTCTGTGATCGATGCTTTCAACATTGATTTGACTGTCGGCTTCCACCCTTGAGGTCAACATCTTTGATGCGCACAGTTTACATGATTTGGCTTGGTCGTCATTTTTTGCCCCACAAATCCAACAAATCTGCCCGAAAGATAAAAAATCAATTTAACCTCTCAACATTCATAAAACCACTGCCAACAAAATACAACTATGATATTTTCCACTTTATTTATTCACGAATTTTAATTATTACTATATACATTATCATCCCAAATACAACTATGTTGTATGTTGCCCTCTCTCTTGCTTCTTTACATAGCTACTGCTTCTATTGTTAAACATAGCTACTGCTTACTCACTTTATTTGCACTCCGTCTATAATAAACTCTAGGTGGCGCTATTTCTATGATCTCCCGTCAAAGGTGACGACATATAAGTCACTCGGTAAGGGGTGGTCTATGTAGCCTTTACTGGAAGGGGCTTGAATGATTCCAACTTCCCCTTTACTAGCTATCTTCACTATGTTCACAGCTCTCCGACTGACTAGTGGTCAATACGATGTCAGAAAACGGTCTCTCGGCACAATCACTGTTGCATTGAAGCTTTGATCAATGACATGCTTCAAGACCGAGAGTACTAAACTGAATGGCGGATACACATATATTTTATCAGCCCTACTAAAGTCATGTTGAAAGAAGTTCACGCCTTCACATTTATTCAGATAAAACTGAGCTATGTATCAGGGCAGCTTTTTATTTGAACAATCTGCCATTGCATCCACCTGATGTGGGCCAAACTTACTTTCCACCCAATGCCTAGGACTGTTGGACAGCATCACATTTGAGAGTGAAGTATCCTGTGATGGTGAGTCGGCTTCATTGTCAGCTGAAGCCACATGAGTCATTGTAAGCCGTACATTATGCTCAAAATCGAAATTGAACACTTTCTTCAGAATATCGTTAAGGCCATAAGCTCTTGCCCCGGGGGAACCCTTTCGCCATGCTTGTATTACAGGCAGTGCATCTACAAACACATCGATATGCTTATTATCGATGTGGTCTTTAATGGCAATAAGTGCCCTATATACTGCTTCTGCCTCCTTTCTGACTATTGGTACATCTTTCACACCTTCCTCCCACATCGCCCCGATAACAACTTTTTCACCATCAATGTGCGCCACTGCTCCCCATCTATAATTACTGGAGTCAGTGTACATCATCAAATTTAAAGGTGATTCAAAATGCTCACAGACACTGACAATTAGTCAGAAAGTGTGAGTAAATATCAGTAAATGTTGGTTAATAAGACATGGAGACTGTAGTTTTTGTTTACTGATGTCTATTACAACCACCGGCAATGTATTTTTTCACAATGCTGTTGAGTTTTATTCACCTGTTGACTACGCTCATCATAGGCTACGTGCTACGATGTCTCTCTATGATGTCACAAAATCCTGTGGCCTAGGTGGGACCGGAAATACCCGAAAACTCTCAAAGTAAATCCGAAGGGAACTGACTGAAAAATGGTCATTTTAAGGCGTTTGCAGATGCTTTTATAAAGTTTTAAAACCAGTATACATTTCACAAACATGTCGTCTAGCAAAATAGCAATAGTGAATGTGAGCATTTTGAATCACCTTAACCCTTTGCCGCCCGAGGGCGTCTTTATCCGTACGCTCGATCACTTCCCACAGAGACCGTATATGTATACGTAGTATTTATAAGGTCCCTAACCCTACATAACCTTTGACACGTGAATTGGCGTCGTTTTCTCTTATAGGGGGGGGGGGGGTATAATCAATTCAATTAGCTAGGGATTGACGTCAGCTTTATAATGATATGTAATTTATCGGTGATCTACCGCCAAACATGGAAGCTTGAGCGGGTGTTTTGAACTTTGATGTAAATTTTCACCCCGGAACTTTTAAAATGGCGTCAGCTGACGACGACGAACTTAGATCATGGAATAGAGTAGCAGACATTTTTCTCTCACCATCAGATTCAGAGTCAGATTTTGAAGGTTTTACAGAGTCAGATATAGAGGATGATATTCCTTTAGCCAGGCTATGATTACATAGGGATAGCGACAACAAAATAGGATCGGACTTAGAACTCGGAAATATAAACAGTCAAGATAGTGACACGAACTCTGACCTCGACAGTTCTAGTAGCGGAAATGACAGCGACGTTGAATGATCTCATGAATTTGATGAACAGGGTAACTTTGATTTCACTGAAACTCCCGAAATAAAGGAAGATTTGTCAGGTAAATCAGCTAGAGAAGTGTTCGAATGTTTATTCACCCCAGAGTTGATTAGCGACATCGTAACCGAAACCAACCGTTACGCTAGTCAGAAACGTAGTGACCTTGAAAACAGAAGGTCTGAATGGGTTGATATAACTACCGATCAGTTCGAAGTATTTCTTGGGCTTACTCTCTCGATGGGGTTAGTTGATAAGAAAGGGTCATTTCGGGAATATTGGTCTCAAAACTGGTTAACTGACAAACTCCAGCTTTCGGAAGACACATGCCCCGTCTACTGTATTGCCAGATAATTCGTTATTTGCATTTTGTCAACAACGAAACATTAGGCCAAAAAAAAAAATATGTCTGGTTCTGGTCAGCGCGCGCGTGCCCTGAATACCCCCACGTCGATCCTTTTTTTTCGATAATTTTTGCTTTCCCGATCCCGTTCCTTATTTACAATTCCCCGTCGATCAACACTGTATGCAAGGCTAGCGGAAAAATTTAACTCGTGTGATGGCGCACTTCTATTTGGTAACGGGTACCCTTTTCTTCTAGTACTGTTGCATACCGAAATGTTGATATCAATTCAGCTGACTTTCGAGGTGTTCTTAGTTCTGGTGATCGTTTCGTTCTGCCTTCTGAATACAAAGATTTTCCTGTAGCATAACCAGTTAGCTCTGGATGTATGCGCTACGATGTTCGACACGTCTTTCCATCTGCGATGAGATGGAAAGACGTGTCGAACATCGTAGCGTATACAGACTGCGTATCAGACTGATGATGGACGGTGCACGAAAGAAAACACTGCCTCCTCTACGTCCGTTGGACAGACCTATTTCTCGTTATTTAACGTTACAAGTTGCACAATGACATTATACAGTGGTTGCAAGGCAAGACTCATTATTAGTCCCCGCGGACGAAGTCCGGAACGGGGACTTATGGATTGGGTTCCGTCTGTCCGTCCGTGCGTCCGTCCGTCCGTCCGTCCGTCCGTCCGTCCGTCCGCAGCCGTTTCTTGGAGATGCCTGTACCGATTTTTTTTCAAACTTGGTACAGGGGCAACATGCTATGGCATACATATGCACGTCAATTTGTTTTATGATACGATCCAATATGGCCACCTAGCAGCCATTTTGTTTGTGAATTTTCCCTGTCTAAAGCCATAACTCAGACATGCTTGAACAAATCTCATTCAGAGTTGGTATTAGGACAGTGTTCTATGGCATATATGTGCATATTCATTGTTGTCATGATACGATCCAATATGGCCGCCTGGCAGCCATTTTGTTTGTGAATTTTCATGTCCAAAGCCATAACTTAGACATGCTTGAACAGATCTCATTCAAAGTTGGTATTAGGACAGTGTTCTATGACATACATGTGCATATCCATTTTCATTGTGATACGATCCAATATGGCTGCCTGGCAGCCATTTTGTTTGCAAATTTTCCATGTCCAAAGCCATAACTCAGACATGCTTGAACAGATCTCATTCAAAGTTGGTATTAGGACAGTGTTCTATGACATACATGTGCATATCCATTTTCATTGTGATACGATCCAATATGGCTGCCTGGCAGCCATTTTGTTTGCAAATTTTCCATGTCCAAAGCCATAACTCAGACATGCTTGAACAGATCTCATTCAGAGTTGGTATTAGGACAGTGTTCTATGACATACATTTGCATATCCATTTTCATATTGATATGATCCCCCATACCCGACCAATCCTTTATTGTTGTAGGCATGTTCCATGTCCGACAAGCAGACACAACATATCTAAGTCTGTTTGATTTAGGTTCACAAGTGTTGTTGCGTGATCAGAGTAGTGCTAATTCCTTAAAACCCAATCATAGCAGGGACTATGTCATTCTCAATGGCTTGTTATCTTGGATGGGATTATAACTGCAAATCACTGGGCGATAAGATAAATTTGTAAATGTGACTAGTGATGCCCTGATGGATGATTGATCCGCATCGTACAAAACTTGCCATACAACAGTGCCAACTTCCAGAGTTGTATGACATCTTCCGAGAGCATGTAAAGTGTCAAAAATGTGTATTTACTAATTTGCAAAAAAAAAAAAAAAAAAAAAAAAAATTAGGAAAAAAATAAACGCGCGTCGTTGCACCACTTTAGAAAGTTTACCCTGACCAGAACCAGATTTTTTTTTGGCCTTAGTGACAGACCGGAATGACCCTATGTATGACCGGCTTGGTAAAATACGACCTGTAGTTGACAGAATATTGCTGAGATTTAGAACTATGTATTCTCCGGAGAGACAGCTAGCCTTGGATGAAAGTATGATTAAATTTAAAGGTCGGCTGGGATTCAAACAATACATCAAAAACAAACCTACTAAGTGGGGAATAAAGGTATTCAACCTAGCAGAGTCAACTTCCGGGTATGTGTTGAACTTGAAAGTTTACCAAGGGAAAGAACTACAAGTTAGTGAGGGCTCTGTAACAGAAAGTGTAGTCATGAATCTAACCCATCCATATTACAACAAAGGACACAAAGTGTACTGTGATAATTACTATACAAGTCCAGCACTGTTTACCAAGCTTCAAGGTAAAAAAATACTAGCTTGTGGAACTGTTAGGCCAAACAGACAGGGACTACCCACAGAAATGAAACCCACTAGGACAGTAGTTAAGCGTCTTACTCATGGAGAGTTTGTACACTGGCAGAAAGGCAGACTAACTGCAACAGCTTGGAGAGATTCTAGGGTAGTGAATACTCTAACTACCTTACCTATAAGTGATGACAGTACACCTATCATCAGAGCTGCCAAGGTCCGTGGCACATGGGAATGTCAGCTAGTTCAATGCCCAGTAGTTGTTGAAAGATACAACAAGTACATGGGGGGCGTTGATCTAGCTGACCAACGCTTGTCCACCTACAAACGGCATATGAAGGGGCTGACTTTGTACCTGCAGATCTTTTGGTACATCTTAGAAGTATGCATTGTCAATGCTTACATTTTAAACAAGAAAGCCAACCCAATAAGCCACCAACCCTTCGTCAGTTCAGAGGGCAACTATGTGAACAGCTTATTGCTGGTCGTTCTTTTGTGAAAAGGCCAGGTCGGAAGAGCATTACTCAAAGTGAGGATGCCAGATTTGATCATAAATTGCAACATGCACCAGGGATTTTAGACACTTCATCGAAGTGCCAAGTACACAAACAGAGAAAAGACACGAAGTACATTTGTTCAGTGTGCAAAGTTAGGATGTGTCCTGTCCCATGCTTTCATCGTTATCACTACATGAAGGACTATTCTTATGATGATCCTGCTTGTGCTGGAAGGGAACTAGCTAGAAAAAGAAAAAAAACCTAGTCAGAATAGTAAGTCATATAAGGGGAATGAAATAAAGATACTAGTGGTGAGTAAATTAGAGTAAATCAGTAAAGAATAGTAGGGACAGAGGTAAGCAGGTATGCCTATAGCTGATAATTTGCATAAAATTTGCATAAAAGTAGCAAATTTCAAATGTTGATACATTGTTATAAAATGTTGATGATTTGTAACATACTTACCTTACACTGTGAACTAGTTACCATAGAAACGAAATTAGAGCAATTTAACATTTATCAATGCATATTGGCATTGTTTTTCTAAAAAAATCCAGGCACTAGGGGGTCTTATACCCTCTAAGCTGTACAGGAAGTAAAGGGTTAAGTGGCTCTCTGTTGGCCTCTTGAATTTTCCTGCTTGTTCTATGATAGCCTTCCATTGCTCTATTTCTTGTCGGAGTTGCCCTCTAATCGGGATCAGCGATCTGCCGTCATTTTTTGGCTATTCCACACGCATTTGCCATCTGTCTAATATATAATCTCGCGCATGGTATTGCCAAAATTAAAGAGATACATTAGCCCATAATTTTCTGCAGTACCGGCAAAACTACCATCCTCTCTGATAATGTACTTTCTATCAAATCTAGAAATCTTATTTTCTTATTTTCTGGTATAGCGAAGGACTGTGTTTTTGAATCCACTAACAACCCTAGCGTAACCAATGATTGTACTGGGTACAACACATTTTTCTCAAGAGATATAAAATAACCTGCCTCAATTGGATGGTGAGAGGGCGCACGAGCAACCGCCAACACGTATTTTCAACACCCGGAAGGAGGAAGAGCGTAAATTACAGAATTTCCTGTTAAAAATTGAGTATTACACTTGTTGACCACCCCAGAAAGTTGAACCATCACCTCCCTCTGGAGATGTTAACAAAACTATGAACTTATAACCAAACTTTGCTGCACACAGTCCGAAACAGTCACCCTACCCTGTTCTGATTCGTCGTCATCTACATGTACATGCATGTGGGCAGCCATGTTGAACCAAGGCCGTTCACCTGTACTTCTGACATGTCTTGCAGTGTTGATATGTGTTTACATACACAACACTTGTGTTCCAAATGACGTCTCATTCATTGCCGGAACATTTATATCCACCAAGCTGTCCAAATCCCCATACCATAAGCCATTCCAACCATCGTTAAATGGACGCGGTAAGATGAAACTTTTAACATTGATATTGCTACTAAGCGGAGACATTCATTCAAACCCAGGCGCAAGGGGCAAAACTCCTGCTATTTACCCATGTGGTCTATGCGACCGTCCAGTTACCTGGTCCTGCGAAGGAGCTTGTTGTGACGAATGCAACATATAGCATCATAGATCATGTATAGAACTATGTTCCCATGACTATGAACTTCTACATCGATCGAACGTTCAGTGGCTATGCTGCAAATGTGACAGTATCAACGTCGATAGTTTCACCTTTCGCAGTTATGAATTAAACACATCAAACATATTGACTCATCTATGGATTCTGTCTTCACACAGTCAGCATTCAGTCCACTTCATACTAGCAGTCCAACAAACCAGTCATGGAGTAGGCTAAAAACCTCTCCCTTCAAAGTCAGCACCACTCAAAACGTCGAATCTAGTAACTCTCCACAGAGAATCTGCATTATTAAAAGCTCGTAATGTTCAGTTTACCTTATGGAATGCTAGATCCATGAATGGGAAGTTACAGTCTATGTCCGATTCTATCATTCAGAATAAAACTGATGTATTTATGGTAACTGAAACGTGGTTTAAAGAATCTAGCGACAACATTACAGCGCGGTTATCATCATCCTTAAGCGGTTACAACATATACCAAGTTCCACGCGCAAAACAAAAGGGAGGAGGCACTGCTGTTATCACCAAATCAAATTTAAAATTCAAACCGAATAAGACACTGTCGTTTAAATCGTTCGAAGTCATTGATGGAGACATTAACATTCAATCATCTGTTGTTCGTCTTCTCGTCATCTATCGGCCACCAAAGGGGAGTATTAATGACTTTCTACGCGAATTCTTCTCCCTCTTGGAGAATGTAATTTGCTCACAGGGGAAGCTTATTACCGCTGGTGACTTTAACATTCATGTTGACAATCCTACTGATAAAGACAGTGATGACTCCCAACTGTTTGTCATGTGCCCCGGTGGTTGTGTCCCAAGTGAACAAATTGAGGGATGTATTTACGAAATTCGTCAGTGGATGGATAACAACATGCTTGCACTTAATGATGGCAAGACAGAGGTAATAAAATTCTCCTCGAAGTTTGGAAATGGGGACAGGCCATGGGAGTGCGACATACAAGTTGGGAGTGCCATAGTTCATTCTTCTTCGATTGTTCGAGACCTTGGTGTCACACTTGATGCATCAATGACAATGACATCTCACATTGCTAGTATAAGTCAGCGTCCTTTGCTCTTTGGAAAATAGGAAAAATCCGTAATCTTTTAGATCAATGGTCCACAGAAAAATTAGTGCATGCGTTCATTACATCTCGACTTGACTACTGTAATTCTCTACTTTATGGCCTGCCAGATTATCAAATCCATAAGCTCCAGTCAATTCAGAATGCTGCTGCATGCCTAGTCATGAAAACACCCAGAACAGACCATATTACACCAGTACTTCATAATTTACATTGGCTGCCCATACAAAAACGGATAAAGTTCAAAATTCTATGTTTAACATACAAGGTTTTAAGTAACATGTCCCCTGTTTATCTCAGAGAACTGTTAGAAATCCGTTCTTCTGGTCGTACCCTTCGT
Organism: Glandiceps talaboti; assembly: GCF_964340395.1. Lineage (NCBI taxonomy): Eukaryota > Metazoa > Hemichordata > Enteropneusta > Spengelidae > Glandiceps > Glandiceps talaboti. Next base: position 96,410 of record NC_135560.1, on the reverse strand, counting down.
TCCTCTACCGAAGGTGCTCATACACTTCACCAGCCAATTGCCAACACGGTTTTTTATGGAGACAGGGCTTTTTCGGTGTGTGCTCCGCGTTTCTGGAATCGGCTACCAGTTTCACTCCGTCTTAGCGTAAATATTGATGTTTTTAAATCAAATCTTAAGACACACCTTTTTATTGAGTGAATGTATTTTATTGATGGTTTTTTAATTCTTTTTACAAAGTTGTGTGAAGCGCTTTGAGATGTTTTGTTTTACATGTAAAGCGTTTTTAAAGAAATAAATATTATTATTATTATTATTAGAAGAAGAAACTCTAGTAGTAAACAATTCTCTACAAAAAATCAATAATTGACATTGCTTCAGAACACCACCTGACACAGATTCATGAGTCACCAACCCGGGAGACAAATATGCTCGACCTGGTATTTACGAGCAATCCTTCCGTCATCAAATCATCAACTAATGTCCCAGGAATATCTGACCACGACATGATCATTACAGACACTGACATCAGACCAATGTACAACAAACCTATACCAAGAAAATGTTATCAATATTCCAAAGCAAACTGGGATGCCATCAAAAAGGACATGTTAGATCTCTCACATAAGATATTAAACAAAGCATCTGCCAGTGCCATAAACCAGAACGCAACACCTGTTGTGGTACAGTCATTGTGGGATATATTTAAATCTGGTATTGCAACAGCAGTAGATCAGCATATCCCCTCAACAATGCACAAACCAAGATATTCGGTTCCCTGGTTTAACAAGTCACTGAAACATATGGTAAGGAAAAAGGCCAGGCTTTATAAGCAGGCAAAGACAACAAACAAGTGGTCAAACTTCAAATTTTACCAAAAACAATGTAAACAAGAATTCAGAAAGGCTGAAAAAGATCATGTAAATAGTATCATAAAACAGGGCTTAGACCAAAACAACACCAAACCATTTTGGAAGTACGTTAAATCCAAACTCCAGGATAATATTGGAATAGCACCCCTCAAACAAAAAGGTCAGCTAATAAATGATAGCAAAGGAAAGGCAGATATCCTGATTGAACAATTCAAATCTGTGTTTACAAAGTCCTCATCAACAGACGCCATGTCGACAATTAGAAAAGTAAAGAAACTAAAACCATTGGAACAGTTAACAATTGATAACAAAGGAGTGGAAAAATTATTAAAAACAATAAATCCATCAAAGGCATCGGGTCAAGATTTAATACCAAATCTCGTGTTACCGAACTGCGATGAACAACTCGCACCAGGACTAACAAAAATATTCCAAATTTCAGTTGACTCAGGATCCTTACCAGACGACTGGCTTACAGCAAACATTGCCCCAGTGTTTAAAAAAGGGGATAAACACTTACCAGAAAACTACAGGCCGATTTCATTAACATCCGTTACAAGTAAACTCCTTGAACACATAATTTGCCGACATATTCTTCAACACTTGGAAAGAAACCACATACTGTCATCACTAAATCATGGTTTTAGGTCAGGCTTTTCTTGTGAAACCCAATTAGTTGTAACTCTCCATGATTTCATGAAATCTTTCGACCAGAACATCCAAACAGACATTGCTATATTGGATTTTTCCAAGGCATTCGACACGGTCCCTCACACAAAGCTTCTCTATAAGTTAAACAACTATGGCATCCATGGATCTATCCACTCGTGGATTACATCTTTCCTTACAAAACGTTACATGAGAGCAGTAGTGGAAGGGGAATACTCAGACCTAGTTACCATTGATTCCGGAGTCCCCCAGGGCACTGTACTTGGGCCGTTACTATTCTTGTGCCACATAAATGACTTACCTGAGTGTGTCAAATCAAATGTTAGACTCTTTGCTGACAACTGCCTATTGTATAGACAGATCAAGACCTATCAGGATCACTTCACTCTGCAAAGAGACTTAGATCAACTGGAAATATGGGCCACCACTTGGGGGATGCGTTTTAATGCCAAAAAGTGCTACATCATGTCTCTTCGAAATAAATCTTCTCATTTCTATACACTGAGTAACTACATATTGCAGCAGGTCACACAAAATCCTTATCTTGGTCTCACTTTGTCAGAGGACATGAAATGGACTCCACATATTGCAAATATCACAAACAAAGCAAACTCGACATTGGGGTTTCTGAGAAGAAACCTTCGTCATTGTACGCAGTCATGTAAGAAAACAGCTTACATCTCACTAGTAAGATCCATGCTAGAATATGGTTCAGTGGTTTGGGACCCTTACTTACATAAAAACATTGACCGACTCGAACAGGTACAGCGCAGAGCAGCACGTTTCATCACAGGGAACTACAGGAGTAGGAACGAAGGGTGTGTCACCAAAATGGTAGAAAGCCTCGAACTTACATCACTCCAGGATAGACGCACAGCAAACAGGCTAATTTTTCTATACAGGGTGGTTGAGGGCCTAGTACCAGCAATTCAACCAGCGGACTATCTTAAAGCCGTAAGACCCAAAAGATCTATAAAAGCTAGGAAATTTGCGGACTGTATCTCATCTAACATTGTTGAACAAAGAGTTACTAACAACTCAAAGTGCTTTGAAATTGACAATTGTAAAACTGCTCAATACAAACAGTCATTCTTTGTAAAAAAAACTAGTAGACTGGAACCATCTGGACAATAGTACTGTGAGCGCTAAATCTTGTGACGCCTTTAAAATGGCAGTTACTGTCAAAAACCATTCTGACTAAATATTCTCCCCCGGTGTGTTATTCCTTACCCAGGACCTACACCGTAACTATACAGAATTGGTATTCTACATACCAGGTATGCTGCCACTTGCGCCCTCTGTCGGCTATCCCATTTTATAGCTTTACTATCCTCGGTTGTCTTTAAAGCCCCTCCTTGCCTGTCATCAATATACTGTATACAAGGTACCCCTAGGGATCTAGTGTAATTCGTTACACAGTACCCCATGGTATGATATACATATGCTGACAACTTCCAACCAAATGGTAGTGTGTTGTTTACAAACCACATCCTTGCCCATTGAAATCCTACATATGTACGTTCCTCTTGATCCAGCAAAACGTGGTCATATCCACTTTTGTCATCACACTTGAAATGGTAGTCATCCTTACCTAAATACCTAGTGACCTCCACTAATTTGTCTAACTTAAACTGTATGCTACGTGTCCAAAGATTCAAATATCTCATGTCAATACACATTCTCGGTTTCGTTGGTTCCACTGTAATGGGCATTACTATGTAAGGGGGTGGATCATGTCCTACTATACCCCATACCGACACAGCCCCCGATTTTATTCTACCAGCAATAGTCACAGCAATAAATGAGCCATGTTGTTGGCACGTGGGGTTGTTCTGGAAAACTCTTGGGGGAGGCTTTTCATGAGCATATTTGATACCCTTGAACTCTCCTTCAAAGGGGACAAAATATTTTGAAATCTTAATTTTATTGTTTATCCAGTCTACAATATCAGATCTATCATGAATACATTCAGTCAACTTGTTCCAGTAAGATACGTGCTTGTGAACTTCTCCCGCAATAAATTCTTTCGGATTTCTATATATCAAATCATCTGGCATTGCAAACGTATCTCCTTTCACGATTGAAGTGATGTCAGGGATACTACGCAGGCCATCCTGCCTCGGGGCGTCCCCCTAATGTTGTCCATCCATAACTCTTACATTGGGCTATACTACAATTTGCTCGGAATTCCAACTCCCATGCAAGTGGTTCAAACTGAAAGTGGGGGAAAAATGAGAGGCTAAATTTAACTTCCATGTTCCAAAATTAGGGGACACCCCAAGACAGGATCCTGCAATGGCAGGTCTGAGCAAAGGGCCTATGTTAGGCACCCCTGTCAATAGGGTGGGGAGATCGTCATATAAAACTCTCAAGCTGTATAATTTTAACCGCGCTTTTATTTTCATTTTAAACAGACCACTGTACTGAAAATACATCACATCGTGCATATTTCATTCTCTTAGTATCACGTACCAATACATATCTGAAATGCTCACAATTTCTCAATTCATTATCAGTCCTCATTTTTGTCAGCACATTCTCTGGCAAAATGTCCCTGTTTTCCACACTGGTAACACTTTAAGTACTTTCTAGAACGGCGGCCACTGGCGGAATTGCCAAATGAATATGGCGCGTATCTATTTCCAGTAGGCTACTATCACTATTACTATTCTTAAGGACTTTTGACACTTTGGAGGCAATTTCCTCCTCTTCCTTTTGCATCCGACCCAAAATCATTGGCCTCAAATTGAGACAAAACTGCACGAAAACGTTGCAACTTCGGGTGGGCTACCATGGTTGCCCTGTGTCCACCAAATTTCTAAGAGCGTTGACCAATTGCGACCGAGATGTCGAGGCGGGGCTGTGCGCCATTTCCATAAGTTTTTGGAGTGCATCTTCTACTCCAGCTGCACCCGCAGTCTTCTCTATCTTCTCTACTTTTTTGAGTAATTCGTCCAACGTTTGTGTCACCTGAAACAAATCAGGAATTAACAATGAGTTCTTATTAACACCTCTCAACAACTACCAGGTGGCACAACTTGATTGCCAACGACATACTCAGCTAACCCTCCATATCCAAATATCGCATAATGTTCACTTGTACATATCTTGTACCTCTTGTCGTACATATGCACTTGCATTAGCGGTCTATAAATGCTTCCAACAATACCCTTTTTGGCACTCTAACTTGTCTCAGGTGCCCTTATTTCGCATTTCCTAAATGCACATTCATAAACCCGGTGTTCCAGATTGACACTCTGTGATTGTTACTCTTCTATTGGCACTCTTACCAGTGTATCACCAAACATATGCTTTACTCCAGTACTCCAATCACCTTTTTCTACACAGGTGCCCTCACATTTTACCGCTGTCTTCATAAACTGTGTGCTCGCCAGCACTGCAAACGTCAAACTTTTTGGCTTTCAGATATAGCCACACATTCTAGCTTTTTTCTTCTCCGGAACAGGGGAATTTCTACAATTTGACTGCAAACCCACTATAATGCACAAACATGCGAGAATCTCTATCATGCACGCTTCTACATGTGTCCCATAGTATGCACATAATAGATATTCTAAACATACCACACCAGGTGGTTTCAGAGTACAACATGTAAATACCAGAAACTAACCACCCGACAACAGGCGTGCTTGATATCAATTGCTTGAAATGCGCAACACCAGCGTGCGAAATTAACGCCGGTCCTTCGGCCCGAGACCAACAGATTTCCGTTCGGACCGACAGTTTTTCATAATTATAACAACTTATCGGTCCTTATGACCGATTGAAATTTGGAGTAAATAATAACATTTATTCAAAGATAGATCCAATTTCACCTCCATGAATCTGATCTTGTGTTACCTATTTTACTCTCGACATCTCGTTCAAGTCAAGCGACACAGAGCTAGCTCGCTATGTGTTGTCAATGTTGATATCATGTCTAGATATGACGTAGCATACAGCATTTACTTTATGAAATTATGTTAGCAAACACATGATTGGCTGAATTTCTCTAATTATTCGTGTCTTGACTAATCCGAACGTCTTAGACATTCAGACTCATTTTACACATTCAGTGCATGCGTCTATTTTCCGCCATATAGTAATCACTGTTGTAAAGTTTACTGTTCGAAGTGTATGAAACTTTTAACGTGTTTGAGACAGTTCCACGTTGTATTTATGAAGTATGTGGCGATATTTAGAAGGCGGCAATGAGCTTCCGAAGAAGAAGATGAAACAGACACTGTTTTTTAAAGGCTGGTATTGAAGCCGGTAAATGTTAGCGGGTTTCCCGATCGATTTACCGGAGTTCCCCATGTGTGTGGCCATGACCAAACAAACTGACGAAAAACATATAAACTACTCTATGGCGGTTTAACTAATAAAGAAGGCAGGTACACTTCGTACGATATCTTCAGTAAGATAAAAATGTAAAAAACAAAATGCGTAGTCTGATTGCTTTCAATTTGATGCATATGATAATGTATGTCCTGTATGTTGTAATCAACGTATAAACTTAGAAATGTTGCATTTTTGTTGCCTTTGTTGTATCTGGAAAAATACTGCATCATGCCAAACACGGGTACATAGTGGATGACACATTACAGTACAGTTACCATATCACTTTCCAACGTCAAAAAAACTCGCACTGTAAGACACGATTAGCCATAGTTCTTTTCATCATGGTCAGATTTCTTACACAAACAGTCAGAGACGATACTCAATGCACGGGTAGGGTATGCGGGTATTGCTTCATGGGCCGGGGTGGGCTTCAGTGCGTATTTGTAAAGACTGAAGGAAGACGCAGCCGCCCTGTGTCACTGTGTGGATGGAAATTGAAATAAAGGGAATACACAGTTTTCAAGAGGGATAGTTATGCGATAAAACTTTCTGCTATGATGAATTTGTGGTCTAAGTTCGCTAAGGATGGGGAAGCTACATTAGCTGTTGACACAGACGATGAATCTGACTTTGGATTGTGTGATTCAGAATTTAGTGAATAGCACAGAGAGGAAGGAGAGGACTGTGAGCTCTTAGAGATTGCAGATAATGTAGATTTATTGATTCATTCACCCATATTATCTACAATCTATGGATCTGTATTTCTATGGTGGAATGAATACATTCAGTCTCAGGCCACTATAGTCTATAGGAACAGATTATGCGAGAATGAATATTTATAGTCTCTGGGTTCATAGTTACAAATGAAAATCTCTACTCACAGAGTAAAAAAGTATTTGGTTGTGAATCCAAAATTTACTTCCAAGTTTACTTCCAAGTTGTATTTTTTGACTCTGTGAGTGGAAATTTTCAATTGTAAGAACAGATTGGTGAAATAATAGTGGATAGTAAACAATTCGTTGTACTCTTTTACTTTAGTATATCTAAAGATATGTTGTATCATATTCAAGTTCAAAATTATTTGATCTCTAAGTGGGGGGTGGGGGGGTTGATGTAGATTCAGGTCGTGAACGTGAACTGCATTGAGTATGGACCAGCAGTTTTCCTTAAGGACCAGCAGCATTTGCTACATGTCGGTCCTTATGACCAGTAGTCATTTTCCCTTAAGTTCACACACTGCGCAACACTGTCATATTTCCACACAAATGCAAACGAACCACACAGAAGCACAAAAACACTTTAAATGGGCACACACCGACCACTATACAAATTACTTGTAACCGGAAAAATGGACCAAAACATACCTGTCCATGTGCAGAGTCAGACCCCTGGCCATCCCCTAGAGGAATATTCATACCACTGGTACTTGCAGTTGGCTGAGTAGTAGCCGTTGGTCCACCATGCCCTCTTACGAAGGTATCGGTCGTAGTTGCCACTGGCGTTGTCCTGCCTGAAGTAGCTGCCGTGCTTACTGTTGCCTGCATAGTTCTACTTTCCTCGGTGTGACCAAAAGGATGACACCGGGCAGTTAGACTCGCCTGTTGATATACCTGTTTATATTAATATTCATGATCTCATTTGCATATTGTGGGATAATTTCACTCCGTGCTAAGGCTTTGAATTAGAGGAACCTCTAATTAACCTATATTTCCTATATCTTTCAACAGGAGTGGCCTATTTCATGTGTGATTGGAGCGACTGTTGGATATTGTACACTACTTTTCCTTTCATCTGTGTATCTACTTTGCAACAGGAGTGAAATGAGAAGAGGAAGGAAAACAAAACAGATTTAATTTCATGTTTCTACTTAATTAATTAAATACTATCTTTAAATACTTTATGTAATGTATTCTATTTTGACAATATTGCATAAACACTCAAATATCTCAAAGGTTACACCTATTATCCAAAAAGGGGTAAATTGTGATCCAGGAAATTATCAGCAGATTATGTGCTTTTTGGGTCAAATAATTTTTAGCACAACTGAACTGAGGTTCAGTAGTGCTATAGGGATCGCCCAGCATCTGTCTGTCTGTGTGTGTGTGTGTGTGTGTCAAAGTCAAAAACCACTGAACCGATTGTCATGATATTTGGTGGGTCCATTACCGTGGGTGTCTAGTTGGAAAATTGTTCAAATCAAAATGATCGCATCACAGGTGTGTGATTTGGGTCAAAAAATGTGATTTTTGGTCAAAAAACTTAAACTCAGAAACTACTGGGCAGATTGGTGCAAAATTTGGTGGGAACATTCTTAAGGGGTGTAAAGTAAGATTTGTTCATGACATGATGATTCCATCAGTAATATGCAAATTAGGGCTAAAAATGTGTCTTTTTGGTTACAAATCTATAATTCCAAAACTACTGAGCAGATTGGGCTGAAATGTAATGGGAATGCATCTAGGGATGTATGGACAAAGAAATATTAAGCATACAATGATTCCATGAGTGATATGCAAATTAGGTGTAAAAATGTTCATTTTTGGTCAAAAACTTATCTCAAAAAATACTTGGTCAATGAGTCCGAAACTTGGTGAGATGTTTCCGAAAGTGTTATTCTGCAGATTTTCTTCAAAACATTTTGACAAAATTGGCCCTAGCAACCATGACCACGCCCTTACCAACAACCGAAATGGCAGTATATTTTGGTCAAATAACAACACCATCTGGTAGGCAAGTGAGTAAACTTTCAAAATATGTATGCAAATACCCTAGCAACATGACCACGCCCATAGCAACAGCCAAACGGTCGCATATTTTACAAAGATAACAGGGATTAATAGACAATTGAATAAACAGTCAAAAAATGTATGTAAATATGCCTAGCAACAAGACCACGCCCACAGCAACAGCCCAAATGATCACATATATTGCGAAGATAACAACAGGGATTAATAGACAATTGAGTAAACATACACAAATGTATACAAATGTATCTGACAACGTGACCATACCCATAGCAACAGCCAAATGATCACGTATATTGCAAAGATAGCAACATGGTTGGATAGGCAACTGGATGGATAGTCATTCAGCAAATGAACACCTATTGTTAGCATGGACGTCCGACTAGCATATGGATAAACATTTTTGAAAACTGTACAGTTGTGCTACAACGCCATTGGCGGTATTTTTGTAAACGTAGCTTATGCGGAATGTTATTGTTTTATTTTATGTCATAAAATCATTAGTCTAAGGTCGTTTTATGGCTAAGGGCAGCCCTATTTATTTTTCTGTTTCTCATCTCCCGACCAACCCTAATTTGCAGAAATTTTTTTTTTATTTCCGACCGACCCCTTAGTTCATCTTAGCAACATATTACAGCACGATTGTAAGGTTCAAACAAACATCAAACGTTTCTCATGGCGTCTACCCCCCAACCCTAGTCACGTCGGAGTAGCATGTGCCTTTCATGGCTGAAGTCGTTGAAGTTGGAGGGTACTGGGCTCGAAATTAATGCCCGGGCCGCCAATTCTTCAGGCTGGTCCGTACATTTTGCTGCAATGTAATAGCTCAGAATATTTCTATCATTTTCAAAATTATGCTTAAAATTGGTAAAAGGCATATTCCATTTCTCAAAAGAACTATTTTTTGACCAGTTTTTAGCTTTAAATCAGTTGTATCATTGGGGAAATGGCCGACTCCGTAATGGTAATGCGTTTCATGACCCATGACATGCATGACCTTGGAAAACATTCTTTATTCATTGCGCATGTACAATAAATGAAATTATCACAGCTTCACATACCATAGGCTCAGGATGTTTGTTACTTTGTTTAATAGGACGAATGTTTTAGTACTCCTGATAAAATCATACAATAGTTCATGGCTATAGATAGACATCCATTAGGATGATGAGTATTCACATCCTTACAAAGTTGTTCTACGTACTTGTCAACCTTGCTACAATGAAGGAAAGAGACCTGTAACAACATAGGTCTTCGACATCTCAACATCGCTATTTCGGAATACCTAAGATACGGTTGAATTGTCAACAAGTTTTAAGATGACATGATGTGTTAATTTTAGAACTTCATCAGATGACTTCATTGTTTTGAAAAAGTATAATTATAATATTACACAACTATTTAATGGTCTTTCAGATATGAATATTTATTACTAATCTAGATAAGGTGATTGGATATTGAATCTCAGATTATGTCTTTCATAAAACTTAAGAATATGTCATACTCTAAGAATAGAGATTTGTGTAAACTTTGAAATGTATGTAAGTTGTGTTTTTAGCCCATCTAAGAAAGGAACCAAGATGGAGATTGGTCTTGTAATAAAATCAACCAAGTGATTAGCTTGGCTTTCGCTGTACCGGATATGAACGTTTTGTTGTGAGTTCTACTCAACAGTCCCAGTCGGCACGGTACCCTGTAGAAGAGACGATTTGAGAAGAAACTAGTTGGCTGGCTAATTCAATGTTATAGTCTTAAATGGAACAGACTGATGATTGGAACAGCAGAGCGAGTGAGTATGTCCCCGTTTGAACATTTAATGTTGATAAACTGCACAGTCAACAATGTTTCATATGTACAGATATCCCTCTACCACTTCTATCTACAGAGGGCACCAAATATACCAATTGATATAAAGCTTGAATAGATAAATGCCCTGCCCAAATGAATTTAACGAATAATTGCTTTGCCACACTTTCCAATGAAGTTCGATGGACCAAAAGGTTCGGATAAAATCAGTAAAGAGACATTATTATTGTCGTCTTTCAGATTTCACAGCAGAAATAAAATAATGTGTTAAGGTGTCAAATTAAAAAAAAATCGATAGATTTTTTTTATACTTTGCATACTTACACATTGATATCTGAATATGTAAAAATAAGAAGAGAAAATACTATGTCACCACCTTTGTTTTCAGGTTAATGACCATTTCTTGTATGTACATAATTATGTATTTTGGGGTTAAAATAAGTAGATTTACAACAATTAACTACAACTTGATTTTTGACAGTTAAAAGATTATCCCAAGAACACCAAACGAACTTATGTATTTAAAGTGCAATGTATAGTAAGTAGGTCCAGACATATTTTTTTGAATTTATATTCATTATTTCATAAAATATTATGTTATTTTATCTCCAGCTGCTTTACTATTTTTTAAGAAAAACATAAGAAAATTGCAAAAAAGGATCAAAGTCTGTGATAGATTTTTTATACGCTGTATGTCTACATTGTATTATTCCAGCTACTTATCAATGACAAAAATATATGGGGTCACCATGTCTATTTATATTCTAAAACTGAAACTGTCAACCCACACCCCATCTAAATTTTGACATTTTCGACAGAAATATCTTATGAAATTTTGTTGAAGTTTGACAAAAAATAAAATGAGCTTGTTTATCTTTGCACCTATGTATAATGCACCATTGCCCCTTCATAATTACAGAACAAAAATCATTCTGTGTTATGCTAACTTGAAAATGCCAGTAAAAAATGTGACCTCCAACCCCATCAAAATTTCAACATTTTGGAACAAAAATCGCATGAAATTGTACAATATTGGAACACACAGGCACCAAGGGATATACATGTATCTATCAGTACATATGTATGCTAAATCAACTGAACTAATCATATATATGGAGTTTATTTCTTTCTCTAAATGCCAAAGTGCTCATAATATTCACAATTGTGACCCCCACCCCATCAAAAATTTCAAAATTTTGGCTAAAAATCACATGAAATTATACAATATTGTGACACACAGACACCACTTTGAGGTATATTTCTATCAGTACACATATATGTTAAATCAACCAAACTATTGATGTGCAGAGTTTATTTACTTCTCCAAAAGCCAAAGTGGTCATAATATTTAAAATTATGACCCCCACCCCATCCAAATTTCAACATTTTTTGAACAAAAATCATGTTAAAATCCATAATATTGGGACACATAGGCACCAAGGGATGGTTGTGAGTACACAATTATGTGTGATGAATCAACACATTAGGGGCTAGGTCAATAGTTCAATGTAGGATAAACAGCTAAAAACTTTTAGTGAACCACCACCCACCATCTCCCTCTAACTTAATTGGTCAAAATTGAAAATGTCCATCCAATGTCAAATCAGTATGTAGTAATGCTATGAATACAAAGCCGGTATGGAGTGAGGAAAAACACTTCTTTTGTTGACACTATTTTAGTGATATGCTATAGTGAAAATTCTTCCATTTCTCAATTTGGGGAAATGTTTTAAAAGCAATAATTGCATGTTTGGGGATACAACCATACTCATTTTAAAGTAAAATCGTTTCTGTAGGATGAGAGCAAGACAGCTTATGAATTTAGATTTTCATCCAACATTGAAATATATATTGATCTTGCACCTTATCTCTCCCTTGTTGAAACAGTTAAATGTTGATTTCATGTAAGGAAATTGCTAGTGTTTATTGTGGAGTGGTCACTGAAAAATAGGAAATAACTCATCAAATTGAACTATAAATAATACTATCATTAGCTGTTGACCCTAACAAGGTACTCTAGCTCTGCGTATGTGGTGCTGCACTGTGATGAACCAAAAGCTACAATGTATGCTACAAGATGTATTTATTGATTTTGGGTACAAAAATACATGTAGAATCCCTCATTGAAACCTTTATAGTAATAGTCCATGGGCCAGAGGGGGTTACCGTGCACCCCCCCCCCCCCCCACAAATCTCCAACATAAGTATTTTTTTGTTCATTGGAGTCTACTAAATGAGAAACAAAATGTTAACAGTGAAAATTTTGGGATGCACTACCTGTTTGGCCTCGATTTCAAATTACATGTGCGTCACAGAATGGCGTCGAAAGGTTGAGGGTAGGGGTAACACATTGTCTTCCATACGACACATGCAAGCACGGGCTGTATTATCCAATATATATTTGGAAAGCTTAGAAAATTTCCTTTCTAATGATATAATGTTTGCCATACATATGCCAAGAAATAAAAATTTTGGAGGCTTTAAGTTGCCGATTTTTGAAAAATCGAAATTTTTTCCGCAAAATTACATAAAAACTTTCCATTCTTTTTTAAATAACATGATCTGATACCCATAAAGGGTGTTTGCTTATTCAGTTGAATGAGCTGAACAAGAAAAAGTAGGTTAACATTGAATATTTGTGGGTTATTAATGATTTTCTCCCATTGAAACCAATATAAGCTATTATTTTGAAATACCGACGGTAGGGGGTAGGGGTAAATTATCTTCTTCTATGCTTTTTATTCAGCATCTTAGGAGCATACTAATACATTTTTCTGATTGCTAGAACACATGTTTTTACATGAAATATACTTTCCTTAAATAAGTAGCTTGTAATGTTGACATACATACCAAATATGTCCTATTTAAGAAAAACTGCTGGTTATCACTGACAGTAACAGAGAATTGTTTTGTTGTTTTAGCTATCGTCCAGTTGTTTAAACATGGCTTTGAAAGTCCCAAAAATATACATAACTTGACCACAGAAGATAACGTCTGCTTGGTCATCTCCATTTGATAACATGTTACAGATCTTCATCATAAAATCTGTTATATTATTCGTTTATCTCAACGTTTATATATAACCCATAACCCCAAAATAAAGCATTTTCTGTACGTACCACAATCGTTTATATCAAGTGTAAAAGTATACTGTTCCATTTGCTAATTGATCACATTACAAAGGCCACATGCTATAAGGCTTGTAAATAAACCAATTGAAACAGTATACTTTTACACTTGATGTGAATGCTATAAACGAGTGTAGCACATAGACAAAGTGCTTTACTTCAGTGTTACTTGTATTAATATATACAAGATACAGTGTACTAATGATAAATGAGTACATGATACTATGAAAAGGGGATTCGAGGTAGTTCACTATCAAGCAATCAAGTTCAACCCTTGTAAACATATCAAATACTAGTATATGATATGTGGGCTTTCAAAACATCATGAGTACCTAATTTTCATATATGAAAGGAAAGAAAGAATGTGATGGGTTGTCTACTGGTAATGAAACTAACTGGACAAGTGTATCAGTATCAATGCAAACATTCCTTTATTCCAACCACAGTGCGGCTTTTAAATGATGTTTTAAGATACTGTTTGTGGTGTGTGATGTTTTATAGATTTTACATTCTGATTTTACTTACTTTCTTTATATAGCTATGTCTGTTTCCACTTTATTTACCCCCAAAATGGGAAATTAACATACATTAAGTTATATTGAATTGAATTGGATTGAACTGAGTTGAATTGAATATTCTAAAGTTTTGATCCTGCAAATATAATGTTAATTGTCCTGTCCTATTGGAATACATAGATCATTCCTGATACTAATTTAGTTCTCTAGGATGAAAACAAATCATAAAATATGTGAGATGTGTTCTTGTTAGGTACATCAAGAATGAAAACACCTAACAGTCACTTAATATAATTATGCACTTAACACTTTTATTTTGTAAAAAGTTCATTCAAATAAGTTTGGTATGTGCTTCCCGTACTTCCAGTCCATAGATGATATGTGAAATAACTAGCATTGTATAACATAACAAGGGTACATTGCGGTAGACTATAGTAGTCAGAGGAATATGCCACTTAATTGACTTATTTTTGCTTTAAACGTGTTATTTGTTGTTACCATAAAAGACAGTTATCGCTTAAAATGGCATCTGTACCTGGCTGCTTTCAAATTTCTCACCAAATGCACAAAAGTACACCATCCTTGCTTGTCATTGCATCAATTTTAGACCATCAAATATAGTTACCATACCAAGGTTAAAAAAAGAGAGAAAACCCTAGGCTCACAAAGGTATGTCAGCTTTACACTGTACGTGCATTTTATGACTAACAAGTTAAACATCATACATGTAATTCCTGTATTTTTTCAAGTAACGAGTCTGAATGTTGCTTGCACTTTAATAGTTTTAGGACTTATCATTAAAATAAGTAACATCTGAATGATGGGCAGAAAATTTGAACTTTTGTTAAATATATTTCTTTAAAAGCTTGGATAGCAATTATTGTTCTGCAGTTTTTCACATGTAAAGTGTATGTTTTCAAAAGGGATAGCGAAAACTAAATAATTATAATGTAAAATTTATCACATTTGAAAATAAAACTAAAAACTCGAAATAGATCAGGTGTTATACGCAATCTTTAACCTTTGCCATCTCCCTTTGTGTTTATTCAAAGAAAGTATAATTCCTGTAAAGACATATGTTCTGGCAATCAGAAAAAATATATTAGTATGCTCCTAAGATGCTGAATAAAAAGCACAGAAGAAAATAGTTTACCCCTACCCCTACTGTCAGTATTTCAAAATAATAGCATATAGTCTTAGTTGTAATGAGGGGAAATCATTAATAACCCTTACAATTTTCAATTTTAACCTTTTTTTTGTTAAGCTTATTCAAATTAATAAACAAATCCTTTATATGTATCAGATCATGTCATTTAACAAGGAATGGAAATGTATGTCATTTTCCGGTAAATTGTCGATTTTCAAAAATTGTGAATTTAAAGCTTCAAGATATTTTTTGACATTTATTTTCACATAATTTGCTAGATATTCAAGGTAAACTCATTTTTTTTGTTAAGAAATATATTCTAACAATCCCAAAACTATGTTATTGTATTGATTACATATGTAGGTGTTGTGTACTAAGCACGTAGCAAGACATCTTACCCCTTCCCCATTTACCTTCAGCAATCTTAGGATATTTTCCTTATATATGATATCTTTGGTATGTATGTCAACATTAGAAGTTACTTATTCAAATAAAGTATATTTCCTGTAAAGACATATGTTCTGGCAATCAGTAAAATGTATTAGTATGCTCCTAAGATGCTGAATAAAATGCACAGAAGACGATAGTTTACCCCTACCCCCTACTGTCGGTATTTCAAAATAATAGTGTATAGTATTGGTTTTAATGGGGGAAATCATTAATAACCATCAAAATATATAATATTAACCTACTTTTTCTTATTCAGCTCATTCAACTGAATAAAAAACCCACCCCTTATGTGTATCAGATCATGTTATGTAAAAAAAAGAATGGAAAGTTTATATGTCATTTTTCGGAAAAATTATTGATTTTTTAAATCGGTGATTTAAAGTCTCCATATATTTTTGGCATTAATTTTTGCATAATGTGCTAGATATTCAAATTAAACACATTTAATTTTTTATTAAACATATTCTAGCAACTGCAAAATCATACTACTGTATTGATTACATATGTAGGTGTTGTGTACTAAGCACATACTTACCGCTAACCTGTTCACTTTCTACAATTTTTGGATATTTTCCTGAAATCTGATATTTTTAGACTGAAAATCAACATTACAAGCTATTTATTAAGAGAAAGTATATTTTCTGTAAAGATATATGCTCTAGCAACCAGAAAAATGTCTTAGTATGCTCCTAAGATGCTGAATAAAAAGCACAGAAGAAGATAATTTACCCCTACCCCTACCGTCGGTATTTCAAAATAATAGCTTATATTGGTTTCAATGGGAGAAAATCATTAATAACCCAAAAATATTCAATGTTAACCTACTTTTTCTTGTTCAGCTCATTCAACTGAATAAACAAACACCCTTTATGGGTATCAGATCATGTTATTTAAAAAAAAGAATGGAAAGTTTTTATGTAATTTTGCAGAAAAAATTTCGATTTTTCAAAAATCGGCAACTTAAAGCCTCCAAAATTTTTATTTCTTGGCATATGTATGGCAAACATTATATCATTAGAAAGGAAATTTTCTAAGCTTTCCAAATATATATTGGATAATACAGTCCGTGCTTGCATATGTCGTATGGAAGACAATGTGTTACCCCTACCCTCAACCTTTCGACGCCATTCTGTGACGCACATGTAATTTGAAATCGAGGCCAAACAGGTAGTGCATCCCAAAATTTTCACTGTTAACATTTTGTTTCTCATTTAGTAGACTCCAATGAACAAAAAAATACCTATATTGGAGATTTGTGGGGGGGTGCACGGTACCCCCTCTGGCCCATGGACTATAATGTTACCATGGATACTTCTTTTATGGCGAGACAATGTAAATAGTTTTTATACAACTTGTATAATTTGTTGCAATTTGAACTGTATGCTTTACTATAGTATATATGTAAACATTCATCTCAATCCAGTCAGTGTGACTAAAGTACTAGCAGAGTACTAGTATAGTCGGCGAGACAGATGAAAAATAATTCTATTTTTGGTTGAATAGATCTACTGAAAAACAAACTATAAATTCATTAATTTTAAATTGGCAGAACGTTACTATACTGATACAGGGATGTATAATGTCCAGGGGTTCTATTGGGAATGAATACATATGTCGGAAACTCATAGTCCTGCCGTATGCAAGTAGGGCCATACCCCTAGCCAAACCAAACACCATCGTGGGAGAGCAGAATGCCGAGAACAGGTGTTTTGGACGCCTTTCACAAAACAGTACTGCTATCAGTTTGTTCTGGTGTTTTTTTAAGGCCGGTAAATGACGATGTTATTGGGGTTGCATGATCAATTTTAGGGACCGGTCAGTTTCTTCAGCTGGGGGGGGGGGGTGGATTCTTAAATTGGGCCGACAAAAAGTCACTGACTATATATATATATATAATATTCACATGACAGGTATTTTTTTATCATGGCTCAGTGTGGACTGCTTGACTGTCTTGCATCTACTTTATAAGATCCTGGGTTAGCACTATCATAATTGTAATTATTGACTGCACAAGGTAAATATATTCCAAAAGGAGTTTAATATCATCTTGACAGTGAAAGATATTGGAAAGCTTGAGCAGGGAATATGTATATCTCTTATGGGGGGTCCTTGGGGGTCTCCCTGTAGGTTTTTTACTCTGAAAAGTCAATTTTGAGACTATTCAGGCCCTTTCAGACAATAATTTCCAAGCTTTATACAAGACAGCACCAACATGTAAAAAGAAAAAAATATATTTGAAATATTAAGTTTGATAGCATCTTGACAGTAACTTGAGTAAGAGGTAGGGGGAAGAGCTTGAGACTAGGATGTGTACACCTCATGTAGTGGGGGGGGGGGGTTCCTAGGGGGTCTCCCCCTAGAAGTCCTGGAGGTTTTTTATCCTGAAAAGTCAATTTTGAGACTATTCAGACCCTTTCAGACAATGATTTCCAAGC
Source organism: Glandiceps talaboti (assembly GCF_964340395.1). Taxonomy (NCBI): domain Eukaryota; kingdom Metazoa; phylum Hemichordata; class Enteropneusta; family Spengelidae; genus Glandiceps; species Glandiceps talaboti. The sequence goes on along the minus strand of NC_135560.1, from coordinate 78,324 downwards.
TTTACAAGAAAGACAGCACCAACATGTAAAAAGCAACTACACAGGGTTGAAATATTTTTGAAATATACTTTGATAGCATCTTGACAGTTAGACGGGAAGGGCTTGAAACTGGGATATGTCCACCTCATGTGGGGGATCCAAAGGGGTCTCCCTCTAGAAGCCCTGGAGGATTTTTACTCTTAAAGCCAAATTTTAGGCTATTCAGACCCTTTCAAGCAATAACTTAATCCATGCTTTACAAGACAGCACATCAAGTATCAGAAACTATTCTTTATAACTCACACTGGGTTGAAATATGTTCTTAAAAAGTTAAATGGCATCATTATTTACATGTAGTAAAGGTCAGCACATCTACTGGTAGTATCATTGGTAGGGGAGATTTGGAGTTTAAGGCAATTTTAGACTACCTTGGCAAACATTTCACATCTTTAAAAGACTATCATCTCAAATTAGAATTGGGTGAAAATATTTAAGAAAAGTTTAATACCATTATCACTGTAAAAAGGTTGGTGGTGCATGAGTGTTGGTTGAATGCTTGAGTGACCTCTGCGGGTGAGGGAGTCCTTGGGCGTTTTCCCCTGGCAGATCTGCAGTTTGTTGCTTCTATTAAGGCAATGTTTAGGTTATTCATAGCCTTTGAGGTAATATTTCCAAGCTTTGAATAGCTAACGTAAATGTAAGTTTTAAATGAGTTTCCCATGTCACATAAAAATGGCCCCGTAACATTGGTATAGTGGCATTAATATTGCATGTATAGTAAGTAAAGTCACCGGTATGTTAGAGAACTTTAGGTGGTCATACCTAGTGTATAATAGAAACTGGAATCTGATGAGATGTGGTGATTTGTAGTGTCAATAACATGTAGTGTCCAAATAGAAAGTGTATTAATCCCTTCTGACAAGTTCATAGTGACGAGTAGGGAACTTTTTAGATTAAATTCTTTTATAAACCATCTTTGAAGATTACCATTACGAAACCTTCAAGTTCACTTTTGCCCCAAAGTGCAATATAAGTGAAGCACTGATTGTGAAACAGCCACTCATTTACATGACATGTTCTGTAACTAGTGTGGTAGCTAGGTAATACATGTATATGTATATTTATAGTTATGCTTGAACTAATAAGTAAGAATTCATGTAAGAAATAGGGAGAAAAACAAATATTTACATGTACCACATTTCAGACAACTTGCTATATGCCATTGTAGAAAAAGGATTTTTTTCTTCTATCACAATCCAAAACACAATGACCCCCCCCCCTTTCCACAATTTTGAAAACAGCATGACCCCCCCCCCCCTGCCAATTTCAAAAAACAGGGTGACTCCCAATCCACCGGTCGTCCCCCCCCCCTCCCAGGCCGAAGAAACTGACTGCTCCCTTACTGGAGTTCAGGGACTGAAGTTTCTCCACCGACATGATGTGGCCACTGATTACTAAGAAAGTAGCAACGGAAAACATATAAAATGCTAAATGATGTTTCAACTAATAAAATGGCAAATTAGCTTCACAAAATATCTTCAGTGTGCTAGGAAAGTTTTTGAAACACTTTGCATAGTCTTATAAATTTATGTTTTGCTTCTATGGTACCTGAGAGTTGATTGTTGAAGTACATTGAATAATGTTTTTGTTGCAATTTTTTTGCCATTGTAGTGTCTAGACTACATGTACAGTGTGGAAAATTATCAAATGCCAAAGATGATTTTATAGTGGTCAGTATATGTCACCTTCTCGCATCTAAAACCCACACTGACAAAACCTTTCACCGATATTAAGATTATATTCGTGACAGTATAACTTCCTCTGTAGAGATGAAAGGTGTGAATGATTTGTGGGCCATGTTTCCAGAAAGGGAATATAGCCTAGGGAGTGTGGTTGATGACACATTTCATCAAGACGAAAATTTATAAAACAGTTCCTCTTAAAGTTATGCATGGTAGCAAAGCTTCGCAAGGACTTCTGAAACTCATATATGCGAGATTACCTTCACCCTAAATCTCCAAGAGTGCGTACAGTGCTCGAAAGCCATCTAGCACTTCATGTCACTTCAAAACACTTACAGGTTTGTTTTGCATTCGAATGTTGACAAGAGCACGAGTTTCAGTCTGTGCCAAAAGTTTGAATTTGACCCCTACCTTAAATCATCTCGTATCTATTGCCACATTTCAAGTCAATCTATCATTGATATGTACAGCATGATTCTGTAATTAAATCATTGTATTGTATAGTATTTTATTTGCCACAAACTCAAAATCATATCAACATAACAAGAGAGAAAGTAAAAAAGACAGTGGAATAAATATTACACATAAACTGATGGATGAATACAGAGTTTATGGCTGGACCACAAAAATAGTTTGAAACAAACTAGTCAAGTTTGTGGCCCATACTACAATTGATTAAACAAAATAATCAAAGCAAAAACAAAAACAAATTTGAAATTAAAACAAAAACAAACAAAAAACAAACAAAACAAAACGCGTTCTCATCAAAAAAAAAATATAACAAATGGCATTAAATGCAATGTAAGGTAGAAAAAGCTGAATTAATTTTGTAACAAATACTGTTTTAACTGAGATTTAAAAGTAGTCCTGGATTGTATTTTTTTCAATTCTTCAGGTAAGGAGTTCCAATGTTTTGCAGCTGCATACTGGAAATTGTGTTGCGTCAAAGTAAGATTTACTTTTGGAATGTAAAAGTTATCTCTCGTTGTATTCCGAGTGTGATACGTATTTGGTGGTGTGTTGAAATAGTCGTTAACTGTTTGCGGGAAGTGACCGGCCCTCAAATAAAAAATAAATAAAGAAGTATTAAATTTGTATTGCTGGTGGACATTTAGAATTCCTAGTTGCTGAAAAAGAGGGGAGGGGGGAGCATCAATATTTGAAAAAGTTATAAAGCGAATAACTTTCTTTTGAAGGTTTAAGATAGGCTTGAGAAATGTATTGTATGTATTGCCCCATATCTCTATACAATATGAGATATGGGGCAAGATCATAGAGTTATACATTCTCTTATCTATCAATTGCCACATTTCTCAAGTCAAGATATCATTGATATGTATAACATTTATGTTTATGCCAGTGTGTTTCAAATGTTCATCATCAGACTTGAGATCAAAATGAGCTCAACTATGAAGACCACGTTATACCTGGAAGTGGCAGCCCTGCTGTGACATTGGTCTTACTAGGATTTCACGAAATGGTTGATGAGTTAAACAAACTTTGCAATTAATCCTGACATGTCATTAGTAGTCGGTTTGTCATGTTTAATACTGGTTGGAAAGTATGTACAGAGCTGTAAAATATTGAACTACGTGTCAATATGGTCACCTATCAATGATTGTGTATTTTGTAGTCTGACAAGCCACTTTTATTTTTCTCTCTTTCAGGTTTGCAATGAAAAGGGAAAATGATCGAACAGATCAACCATGCCCTTAGTGCCATATAGACCAAGAGGACTGTCATCAACAGCATAAGAAAAGTCTTTTATCTTATTCAAAGTTTCATCCTTCTCAGGAAATCAAAGTACTTACATTCTGATGTACAATCATTCAACCTGGCCAAATTAAAACATGAATAAACTTTGATGCAAGTAAATGTATGTATAGTGTTTTTGTGTGTTTGTTTGTCTGCGTATGCCCTTCAGGCCTTGTTTGAGAAATGCATTTCATCTACATTTCGTCTACATTCATCTACACCCTACTTTTCATCAACATTTCATCTATACTAGCTCATTAGTCCCCTCCGGATGAAGTCCAGGACGGGGACTTATGGATTGGGTTCCGTCTGTCCATGCAGACGTCCGTCCATCCGTCCGTTCAGAGCTGTTTCTTGGAGAGACCTGGCTAACTGGTAACTCTGGCGATAATCACGCCATCTCTGAACTCAGAAGTACTCTACCTGATCATAATTTATATCACGTACCTCGCAAAAGTAAAGGTGGTGGAGTTGGTGTCCTATTACGAAAGCGATTCAGTGTCAAAGTTAATAAATCGTCAACTCAGTATAACTCATTTGAACATACTGATCTTACAATTAGCTCAAAGTCTACCACAGTACGCCTGATCACACTATACCGCCCACCCCCATCAATGAAGAACAAGTTGACAACATCAATGTTCCTTAGCCAATTCTCCTCCCTGATTGAAACATTAACAACTGCTCCTGGCTACCTACTTATTGCGGGTGACTTTAACTTTCACATAGATGATGTAAAAAATCGTGAGGCATCACACTTCCTTGAGCTACTTGAATCCTCCAACCTTCAACAACATACTCCGGAAACCACACATCGTTGTGGGTACACTCTTGATTTGATCATCTCACGCCAAACAGATAACCTCGTCTCAAGTACCACTATTCACAGAGGTCTTCCATCTGATCACGATGCTGTGAGTTGTAATCTTGCTGTACCTCGTGTAAAGTCAACAAGGCGCAAAGTTTGTTATCGTAATTTCAAGAGTGTTACGGATGACAGAATACAACTTTTTGATATTCGCTAAGTTTTGATGTTTTGCGAGGTCACCGTGAACTCTCAGCTGTCATGAATTAATACTTAGAACAAATGTTTGCATTTCGCGAATAGTATTCTTCTGAAAATGACAACATTAAGTTATTATAAGATCAACAGTGTCAAATAATGACTAATTACAGACAGTTGAAAGAACAATGACGTGATCACATTGTTTGGCTAGTTTTCATATTTGCCAATATCATTTGCATTGAATTAAGGCGACGGCAATACTTCCGTTTTAGTCATTTATGGTGCTGATTACTTTATCACCCAATCATTTGAGTATTGTATATTTTATGTTTATAAGAATTTGATGGAATAATAAAATGATGGATTCAGTCTTTGGAAGAGACGGTCTGAGGTCAGGAGCTTCGATCTGTTCCGTGGCCACTTCCAAATGATCCAGGTTAACCATGAACATTGTGTGTAGTCTGAGCTAATTCCCTAAAAGTCCAAGTCGATCCCGTGTACAGAGTGGAGAGAGAGAGTAACATGGAGGGGGGTTACCTTAACAGAAGAGGTCACCCCCAAATTTGTTAGATTGGTGGAAAAGCCGGCCTTGGACTAGAAGGACCATTGTGCGTGTAATGAGACAAATTTAAAGTTATAACTTATAAAAAATAATTGACAACCTTTGAGAAGAAGAAAAAACAACGCCGCTGGGTGAGTGAGAAATCGATGACTCGATAACTTTTCGAAAGGAAACTTTAATGATTATGTTGCAATGGTTGGAATTCAACTCGAACTAGAACTCGTAAAATATTGCAGTGATGGACTAAAGACATCTCAGAAGGAGAGATTGTGTTTCAAAACGTGGAATTGTGAATAAACAGACAGCGATAGAGACTTTGACAAACGTAGCAGTGAAACCTTCAACGGGGACCGAACAGCTGCCATGCGATTGGAGATATCGCGTATCGGACGCTGATGCAGACCGAAGCAGTTCGCATGTGAAATACATATTTAAGACTTTTGAAGGACAAACAACTCATTAATCATACGGTAGTAGATTTTTGCTAAAGATTGACATTATTTTATTCCTCGAATTCATTTCTATTCATGATCAGCATTTTTTTTACTGTGTGTACAGAGAAATGTGTAAGAAATAATAATTGTATGCTCGATTTAGCTTGACGATGAGAATTTTCTTGAAATCTATTTTCTTATCACAACCATTTCAGTGATGCTGTTTTACACCTCAACAGTCGCGCACAAGCAGAAAGAATACTAATGATGATTTTTTGGAGAAATTTTAGTTTTAATAAGAATATTTCTTGAAGTATGGAGTATTGGAAACTCCGAAGTCTTATTGACTCTGAGTTATTGTGAGCCGAAAACGCTACAGAAATGCGTTGCTCACACGTTGAGTCGGACTGTGTGATTTAAAGGTCCTACAGTAAAGGAAGGAGCCATGTTAATATAGTATTTTATTGAATCTGCAGTACAAGATAAATATTTGATTTTCAAATTTGAGTGCAAAACAGAGATCCGACCGAAATGAGCTGTATTATTGTCTATGCAAAAATTCCTTTCAAATTCCACAAGAATTTCTGAAATGCCTCACATGCTAAAAACCCGTATGATAACTGCTAGTCCAACTTTTTTTCAATCGTACACGACGTAAAGTTGTTGTTTTTTCACAAAAAAGAATGACATCACTTGTTTAATGAAAATATAATCTATTTCACGATTTTTGAGTTGTCATTGAAGAGTACCTGTATGATAGATTTTACAAGTCAAAATTCAAAAGGGTTTCTTTTTTATCTGGGTAAAAGATAGGAACGGCTGTGTGAGTGATTGTATAGTCTGGCCAGACGCTGTATAGTATGACAGAGGACTCTAAAGGTACTTCTTGAATAACCTCTCGCATTATCGTCAATGTTGAAAAAGATAATCGCTGCAATTCCAATCTTTGAAAGAAAACTGCCTGTCTCGAAATCACACTGCTGTTCAAGAAATGAGCACACATCCATAATATTCCAAGTTTAATTTCTTTAATTGCTTGTACTTTTCTCCTTTTCTGTCGATTTACAAAACCATAGAAAGTGTTTCATTTATGAATGGCGATTATTTTTAATATTTTAATGTGTGGCGGGGACGCCACACTTTGGGAAAAGGTGATAGTGTTACGGATGACAGAATAAAACTTTTTGATATTCGCTAAGTTTTGATGTTTTGCGAGGTCACCGTGAACTCTCAGCTGTCATGAATTAATACTTAGAACAAATGTTTGCATTTCGCGAATAGTATTCTTCTGAAAATGACAACATTAAGTTATTATAAGATCAACAGTGTCAAATAATGACTAATTACAGACAGTTGAAAGAACAATGACGTGATCACATTGTTTGGCTAGTTTTCATATTTGCCAATATCATTTGCATTGAATTAAGGCGACGGCAATACTTCCGTTTTAGTCATTTATGGTGCTGATTACTTTATCACCCAATCATTTGAGTATTGTATATTTTATGTTTATAAGAATTTGATGGAATAATAAAATGATGGATTCAGTCTTTGGAAGAGACGGTCTGAGGTCAGGAGCTTCGATCTGTTCCGTGGCCACTTCCAAATGATCCAGGTTAACCATGAACATTGTGTGTAGTCTGAGCTAATTCCCTAAAAGTCCAAGTCGATCCCGTGTACAGAGTGGAGAGAGAGAGAGTAACATTGAAGGAGGGTTACCTGAACAGAAGAGGTAGAGACCCCCCACCAAATTTGTTACAAGAGCATCAACATGGCAGAAATGCGCAAAGACATCCAAGCATCACCTCTTGTCACAAGCCACACTTCTGATCTGACTATTATCATAAATCAATACAACACAACCTTGCACCAATATATTAATCACCATGCCCCAGAGAAGACTCGCACCATCACTTTAAGACCACATGCACCTTGGTACTCTGATGTAATTCATGCCGCCAAACAAAAGAAGAGACAACTTGAAAGGAAATGGATGTCATCTGGACTTGAGATTGACAAACAGATCTTCAAAGAAGAATGTAAGGCATACCATCATATGATTGAGAGTGCTAAATCTACTTACCACTCGGACAGAATTGCTAACTGTGATCAGAAAAAACTTTTCAAGATTATTGACAAGATGCTGACTCCAGAAGATGACAATACATTACCAGCTTCCGATTGCCCTGAAAAACTGGCAAACAAATTTGCTAACTACTTCGACAGTAAAATCAACAGTCTTAGAGAGGACCTTGATGAATTAGTAGTACCAACAGTGAACACTGTCAACTCCCGTGCACCTATTACCAAGAGACTCAGCGAATTCTCACCTGTGTCATCAGAGCTGGTCCGTAAGATAATTATGGATTCACCAAATAAACACTGTCAACTGGACCCTCTACCAACCTGGATGCTGAAGGAATGTATAGATGAACTTTTACCATCGATTACGGAAATCATCAATGCTTCATTGGCAAGTGGATGTGTTCCCAACTCATTCAAGACAGCCTTAATTACACCCATCATCAAAAACCTGAAAAATGACCCCAATGACCTCAAGAATTACAGACCAATATCAAACTTACCGTTCCTGTCAAAAGTTCTGGAGAAAGTAGTGGCACATGAACTTCATCATCACCTACAACGCAATGACCTATATGCAAAGATGCAGTCTGCATACCGTAAACACCACAGTACAGAAACCGCTATCATTCGCGTTTATAATGATATTCTTCATGCTATTGATGGACACCAAGATGTTATACTTGTCCTATTAGATCTGTCTGCAGCATTTGACACAATTGACCATCAAATCTTAATAGACAGAATGCATAAGCGGTTTGGGATAGATGGCAGAGTACTCTCCTGGTTTAGGTCATACCTCCAGCATCGAACACAACATGTAACAGTAAACAATGCAAAGTCTGCCTGTCACAGCCTAAACTTTGGAGTCCCACAGGGATCAGTTCTAGGTCCCATACTCTTTACCATGTGTGTCGCACCCTTAGAGGATCTGATTTCACAACATAATCTAAACAATATGATGTATGCTGATGACTCTCAACAACTTTACCAGATGATGAAACGATCACAACACATGAACACAGTCTCGCGTATTGAAGTATGCATTGCTGATATACGAACTTGGTATGCATCGAATAAATTAAAGCTTAATGACAGCAAAACAGAGATAATCCACTTCTCATCTCGATTCAGTAAAACCAATCCTGTACCATGTATCACAATTGGGGACAGCACTGTCAACACATCATCCACAACACGTGACCTTGGGGTTATACTTGACTCGGAACTTAGAATGACTTGTCATTTAAATAACATCTGCAGAGCAGCATCCCTAGCCATTCGAAAGATCGGCCAAATTAGAAAGTACCTCGACAATACCAGCACCGAAAGACTAATCCATGCATTTGTTACCTCTAGGCTGGATTATTGCAATTCCATCCTCTATGGATTACCAGACAAAGAGATCAACAAACTTCAACGTGTGCAGAACACAGCTGCTAGACTTGTTGCCAAACTACGCAAATATGATCATGTCTCACCAGTATTACATAATCTTCATTGGTTACCTGTACGTCAACGTATTGCATACAAAATCTTGCTCGTCACCTACAAAGGCTGTCAACAAACTGTCACCATCCTACATCATTGAACTAATACCCATACACAAGCCAACACGTGCCTTACGTTCTAGTACTCATCTTACACTTGCCATTCCACGTGTTGCAACTACCACGTACGGAGATCGCGCCTTCTCTGTTGCCGGTCCTAAGTTATGGAACTCTCTCCCAATTCAGTATCGATCGAAACATTCAAGTCCAAACTAAAGACATACTTGTTTACAAACTTTTAGAACATACTATACTTTTATAAGCAGTAATCAATAAGTTTTGTTTTTTAGTGAATTTCAAGTTGTCGTTTTTTTTGCAAATTAAGTTTGTGCCATACTCTTGTCTACAAACGTTCAGGACATATTGTACTTTTAATAGTAATCAATAGTGAACGTCAAGTTTTTGGTTTTGGTTTTGATTTCTATGCAAATCAAGTTTGTGCTTTTTTTTTCTTTTTTTCTCTTTTTTTTGCTCTTTTTTTCTCAGTTTTGTAAAGCGCATTGAGGCTGTTGCGTAATGCGCTGATAAGAATTTATTATTATTATTATTATTATTATTATTATTATTATTATGCCTGGACCAATTTTTTTCAAACTTGGTACAGGGGCAACATATAATGGCATACATATGCACGTCAATTTGTTTCATGATACAATCCAATACAGCCTCCTGGCAGCAATTTTGTTTGCATATTTTCCCTGTCTAAAGCCATAACTCAGACATGCTTTAATAGATCTCATTCAAAGTTGGTATTAGCACAGCCTTCTATGACATACTGATACATGTGCATATCCATTTTCGTGGTGATACAATCCAATATGGCTGCCTAGCAGCCATTTTGATTGTGAATTTTCCATGTCCAAAGCCATAACTCAGACATGCTTGAACAGATCTCATTTAAAGTTGGTATTAGGACAGTGTTCTATAACATACATGTGCATATTCATTTTCGTCATGATACGATCCATATATGGCTGCCTGGCAGCCATTTTGTTTGCGAATTTTCCATGTCCAAAGCCATAACTCAGACATGCTTGAACAGGTCCCCCCTCCACCCTACCCATCCTTTATTGTTGAATGGTTTATTCCATCATGTCATCTTGAAGAGTAGGCATGTCCTATGTCCAACGAGGAGACACAGCATGAGTAGGCATGTTCCATGTCCAACGAGCAGACACAACATATCTAAGTCTGTTTGATTTAGGTTCACAAGTGTTGTTGTGTGATCAGAGTAGTGATATCAAGAAAATGACAACATAAACTGCCAGTTCCTTAAAACCCAATCATAGCGGGGACTATGTGATTCTCAGTGACTTGTTATATATGTACCAATGTAGACCAAATATAGATGAAGGTTTTTGTCTACTGGGGGAGTACTGTAGATGAAGAGTAGATCTACTCATTGGTAGGTTAAATGACTGGGTGGACTGATCCATAATCTATTTCCATGCTTACATATTAATATCTGGTACGGTCAATTCATTATTTTATATTATTACAAAAAATGCTTTTAAACTGTATATTTTGTCACAGTAAATGAATAGTTTTTAAGTTACTGAATACCAACTCACGAACGCGTTGGCATAGTTTGACCCTAAGCTGACTTATTAAAACATGACTACTTCTGAATCAGAATTACTGGATATGAAACAACAATGCAAGTATATGTATAAGAAATCTCCATGAGGCATGATACATTTTTGTTTACATTTTTGTATAACATGTAGACACTTGAGTGTAGTCTCTCTATATATTAAGTATTTGAGAGATGTGGTTAATCATGATTGCATGTTTACTACAAATTTGGCTGCCATTGAGTGAAAAGTGATGAGCACCAAAAATAATGCATGTGTATGTTTATTTGGTTCTGTATTATCTCTCTAGACATGATCAAAAAGTGCTATAAGTGTCTGCGATATGTAAGTAATACACTGCAGGTCAAGGTACAGGTTAGAAGGTTAAATAAAGGTTACTGCCATTCAAGAAAACTTGAATGTGATTATATGGGGTTATACACTTGAATAGAATTTCTATGTATTACAGTTAGTTAGGAGGGACCAGGACATACATTAATATAAGGGTTAATTTTTGGGGGTAAATATATTGGGGGGGGGGGGGGGTTATATATATATGGGGTTGTTGGTTAAATATTTTTGGGGGGTTAATTTTATATAAATAATATAAGAGTTAAAATTTTTATATAAATAATATGAGTTAAAATTTTTTATATAAATAATATGAGTTAAAATTTTTATATAAAGAGTTAAATTTTTTATATAAATAATATAAAGGCCATATTTTTTAACCAAAGGTTTTTATATAAATAATATAAGGGCCATATTTTTTAACCAAGGGTTTTTATATAAATAATATAAAGCCGTATTTTTAAATTAAATATTTTCAGTTTAAATTTTGAAATTCTTATATGAATATTAAAATTTGTTTAACCAAAAAAGTTTTTCGACAACAATTCATCCGAATCTTGATATTGAATAGATTTTGGGTTGGTGGTTATATGGTTTCATTCAATTTACAAAGTTCAGCAAAACAATTGTGTGGTTCTATTATATCATACATTGATATTTTTGGGTGTGTTTGTTTGGTGGTTCCAGGCAATTATTTTTACACATCAAATTTCGAGATTACTATATGGTAGCGCGTTTAGATAGTGACGTCATAATATTTTATATGAGGTAAATTATTATTAATTCTATCGACTGTTATATTACTTTTTATCGTGTTGTCACCTTTTATAATAGTTTCGTACATACATTTACACAATGGACATGTTTTATTATCTCTGAACTGCAGCTTAATCCAATCCAAATCGATATATTCTTTATCCGTTGTGTCTCTGTTCATTTTCTTGTCCTGTTGCTTATACCCCGTGATTTTATTTTTAAAATATAACATGGTCCATGATCGTTTTAAATTCATGACCTCGTTGTAACCATGTTCAAATATTTGGACTTTTTGTAAATCATCGGTTCTAGATATGGCCGTCCATATAAAATATCTATCGACATAGGGTGTGTTGCAATCAAAAATAGTGAAATTATCTTCAATAGTCATACCTTGGACACTGTCGCATGTATTTGCATATGAAAGTTTGAAATGGCTAAGTTTATTAAGGTCAAGTACAATATCTTTTTGTTCAACCAACTCTGTGACTATAAAAAACTTTTCACCTTTTGATTTTAATTTATAATGGTAATTGATATATAATCTTTTCTTTGTGGATTTATAATGTTTTTTACATACCAGTTCAACTCCTTTCCAAAATTATTTTTTCTTCTTCACAACATTCCTTCTGATGTGGTTATTTACTTGTTCACATCTGAAGTTGAATAAACATATATTATTTTTAGGGATTACATCCTTCATATTATTTATAATTTTAATCCCATATTTTTTAAACACTTCAATAACATCCTTAGATGTATCAAATAGGTCCTTTTTAACGATACAAGTTTTTTGTTTATTTGAGGGTTTTTTCAATCGTTTATTTTCATTCAAAGTTATCTGATTAGGGAACATTTGGTTTATACAAAACATTTGATAATTAGCTTTATTTGTTATGTTGTTTACACCAAATGAAAATGGTTTACGTTGATCACAATCACCTGTTGCTAATATTCTTTTATCCATATGTTTGTCAATAAAATTTTTAATTAAGTATAGTTGATATGGATTATATAACAATATCTCGTCAAAAATTATACAATCATAATCTGAAACGTTATATTGTGCCATTTTGTATGTATATTGTCATTTATTTTGATACCTAATAACATGTTAAGAGTTATAGCAGTGTTTCCTAATTTTCTCAGTTGCTGACATAACTTGTTATATGGTGAGACAAATAATATATTATTATACGGAGCCTTTGACGATGCGTATGTTTTACCAACTCCAGGGATACTCCCTAATATCATAGCATTATGTTCATGTAATACTGTATTAATCTATGTTGTATTCCATTCATTTTCAATTGTATGTTTAATAATTTTTATATTATCTATTTTAATACATTCGTTGATTTTCTGTGTTACGTGGGTATCTGTCAACCATTTATTGTGCTCAATTTTATACCCACCAATCTCATTTGCAAAGTTAAATAATTGTACAGCTTTTTTAATTTGATATTCTGAATTTATTATTAATAAAGAATCAGTTTTAATTCCAATTGGTGTTATACCATTATTCACCAATCTCGTGTATGCCTCATAATTCTTCAAGCTTCTAATATCGTATATCACATCTTTTATTGGGTATAATCCATTTGATAATGCTGTCTCAGCTGTGATGTATAAAATATATAGTCTTTTACCAATGATTTATTTTTTGTTTTATTTTTTACAGGTCCTATACCTATGAATTTCCCATCTTTATAAATATCTTCCCAACCATCCCCATCTGTTATGGTATATATATCTCCTTTTTTGAAATAACTTTGATATGTAAATGCTTCATTATAAGATTTAAATACTTTTGATATGTTTTTTTTATTCTGTTTCTTTTCAATTAATCCTAGGTTACGGTTACAAATGTATTTTTTATTACATATATCCATATCTGCAGTCCATAATCTATCTACCAGCTCAGTGGAATTACTATTATTTAATGTTGATGGTTTACGATAATATATAATTCTATAAATAATATTCTTTGGAATTCTATTTAACTTATATCCATAGCATCTGCTATATAATCTGGGAAATAATATTACATTACCTTCACATTTAACAATATATTGTGTATAATCTTCAATGGTATGTTTATCATATTTCTGCCAAATGTCAAAATAACTGAATACCGGGTATTTTTCAATATCCATGAAATCAGATGTATAAGCTTTTCGTGAATCAATCCCAATAAAAGGTTGGTTACAATACTCGTCGAAATAACCACTTTGAGGCCCCATTGGATATTCCTTCTCAACCATTCTAGTTTGTGGATTATGATATGATAGATTTTCTGTACAAATTAAACCATGGTAAAACTCATCATTTTTATTGAATAGTTAATATTCATCCTTGTCTAATGATATATATGAGTCATCTGGGCTTTTGATATCACTTTTTGTAATAATTGCGAATATATTATAACAGCTTCCGGAAAACTTTCGGAAATTCTATTCCACTTTGGAAAGGTATCTTTTTTTGATTGATAAAGGGTTAATAGATATGCTGTAGACATATCAAATCATGACATAAACTTGCATTTGACACTTTCATTTTCAAAATTAACCCATGTAAAAAGTTGCCATTTGGCCAAAAAATTGCCCAATTTCTTGGTATTTGCCAAAATATTGGCCAATATTTTGAGACTTCCCAAAATATTGGCCAATATTTTGTGAGTTTACCAATATATTGGCCAATATTTTTGGAGTCTGCCAATATATTGTCCAATATATTTTCAGCTCTCAATATATTTTTCCCCTATAAATGTATTGGCCAATATATTGGTTCCTTTTTAGCACAACTGAACTGATAAGGTTCAATAGTGCTATAAGCATGGCAAACTGTCTGTCAGTCTGTCTGTGTGTGTGTGTGTGTGTGTGTGTGTGTGTGTGTGTGTGTGAACAACTTAAAGTCAAAAACCGCTGGGACCGATTGCTTTGATATTTGGTGGTCATGTTACTTCTGGTGTCTAGTTGGGAAACTGTTCAAATGAAAATGATTGCATCAGAAATGTGATTTTGGGTCAAAAAAATGGGATTTTTGGTAATAATATTTAAACTCCAAAAAAGACTGGGTAGATTGGCCTGAAATTTGGTGGGAACAGTTTTGAATGCTAGTAAATTCAGATTTGTTCATGACATGATGATTCAAAAGACATGATGATGCAAATTATATTGTCAGTTATATGCAAAGTAGTTGTAAATGTGAATTTTGGTCAAAAATTTATATCTCAAAAAGTACATGGTCAGTGAGACTGAAACTTGGTGAGATGTTTCTAAAAGTGTTATTCTGCAGATTTTCTTAAAATATTTTGACACAATTGGCCCTAACAACCATTACCATGCCCTTAACAACAACCAGATGGCAGTATATTTTGGTCAAATAACAACATCTTCAGGTAGGCAAGTGAGTAAACATTCAGCAACAAGACCATGCCCATAGTAACAGCCAAATGATTGTGTACATTGCAAAGATAATATCGAGAATTCATAGAAAAGTGAAGAAAAACATTTTGTAATGTATGCAAGTATGTCTAGCAACATGACCACGCCCATAGCAACAGCCAAATGATTGCTTACATTGCAAAGATAGCAACATGGTTGGATAGGCAACTGGATAGTCATCCAGCAAATGAACACCTATTGTTAACATGGACCTGGGCATGTGGATAAACATTTATAAAAACTGTACAGTTGTGCTACAGTGCCATTTGCAGTATTTTTAGGAATTATTCCCTTATTTTTTTAAATCAAATTTTCCATTTATCTTTATCTCAGCCCTTTCCCAAGACAAAGTTTCTATTTTGAAATTTCTCTCCCAAACAGAATTACCTTTCACCCCACAAATCATAAACACCAGTTTTTTTTCCAAAAAATGTACTAAAGCATTTTTCCAGTTAGTTTTTATGATCTTTCCCACACTTAGTTCATCATATACTGTCACAATCCATTCACCCTCCATAAGGCAGTCATTACAGCTTTAACCTGACAAACAAAGAAAAGAGCTTGCATTAAAACTTGCATTACGTAACTGAATATAGACACAACTGCCCTATATAAAGAGGATTATGGCCAATCTATGCAAATGCGGGAAATTCAAACTGCTGTACAGAGCACTAGCTTCTGGGTCTTGTTTTCAGCATTTTTTCTGTGCTTCGAGAAACACACAGGTCATGTATCATGTACAAATTGCTTGTGCATGTCAATGAAAAGTTTATAGATTTCATCACAAAATAACACAGATGTTATTACTGATTACTCAGGCAAAGAATACATTTTCATTCAACCCTGTGAGATGCTTTGGATTGGTACAAACATACAATTTATAAATGGCTCCAATTATATCCATATGACGATTGAAGGCTTTTTGGAAAAAATCTTCATTCTCATTATGTTAATTGAAAATTTTTTGCAGTAAGGTTTTCTTCTCAACACTGTGTTTCTGATAGGTGGGACACAATCAAGGGCGAAAGCCTGAGGTCTAGCTAAAGTCATCTCCACACTTTGATGATATAAATAACAGCTGATCAGAGAAGGTAGTTGACAGCTAGTAATACAGAGAACAGTGGCTTTAGTGGTCTGAGGTCAAAATAACCACAATGGATCAACCAAAATGTGTGAATGACAATGTCTACACATTCATCAAACTCACAATTACCATACATGTATATACAGTAGTGAGATTATATACCATCATGACTGAGCATAGAACCTAGATAGACATCCCATCGTATAGACTGAATAGCTGAAAAAGGCATTCAGATACAAGAACCTTTCTCTTGACATGCTTCAAGGGAAATGTTCCAAGCTTTAGTTGCCTTTTTGTGAGAAATCAATTTGAAACTAAGTATAAGAGGTATCACCAGTTTGAACTTGGAATACACTATGTGGGCTAAAATGCAACCACAGACGGTACAGCTAGGGGTCACATCACATCACTAGTAGTGATATGAATCATACTTCACAAAGCACAGACAAAAGAAACAGTTCACACCATATACACAGAATAAGAAAAGATATGCATAGAATTGCAAAACGGTTGCTACACAAACACTAAGATGTAATCTTCAGTAAGAACACAAACATTATAATCATGTATGTTAATGTACATATCCTAGAGGTCATGGGTTATTGAATAGATTATCATACATTACTCAACCCACAAAATAGAAATTAGCTCTAAGGAAAATTTCAACTTTTCCTAGACACTCCGGGCTAGCCCTTACTGGCAACCTTTGGTAGCCATCATAGTGAGAAAAATAGCCTGAGGGGTCTAGCATATATTTTATGGACAAAGGTGATCCACTGCCTATGCTAGAAGTTTCAGTTTTTACCGGTAAAATGGGTTGGGGTCACATCCTTCCAAAAGTAATTGAAGGTTCGATAAGGAAGCACCTCTAAAGCAAACAACAAAGACTGCTTCACAACTAACTTCTTAGTTGTCTGTGATTAGTTCAACACTTTGAGAAAACAAATGAAATGCAAGGCCACTCCACAGTAGAATGTTTACTGTTCACACGTTTTGGACAATGACATGTTACCATAAAAATACCATCTTCACTTGAAAATCAACCATTCTGTTGCCCCACACTTTGCCATTGCAAAACATGTGACATACAATGTCAATTCATGGTAGTCTACACTGTGCCAACACCATATGTGCACATACTTATGGGTAAAAAAACGTGCAACATCGAACAACAGTTTTGAGATCGTAGTAAAAAAGTTTGTGGAGTCTGGAGATTGAGTAGCAAATCATCTTTGGCCAGCATAGATGTATCTTTGAGTAATTAATTACTCCAAGGATGGATGTAAAATTTCTATTGACAATAACATTCACAACAACAGAAATCAACTTTCCAAAATGATAGAGCTACACTTACCACAATCTCGGAACTTTCACTTCTACGCTTTATCAGTGGTGACAACCCCATCTTCATTCTTATGTGTTGCCTGGAATTCGGTTAATCCTATGGACGAAATCTGTTCTGTTATCATACGACTAAGTTTTTTATAAGAAACAGAGATTGTTAGATATATCTGCTGCATTTTGTCGCGATATGAACACTGTATGTGGAATCTGGTGAGCGTACACCGAAATGGCTGGATAAACATAGCTCACCCATGGCTTCGTGTGCTTTTGCCGCGTGAGGACGTGAGGAAATTGAGATTGCGTAGATTTCTAAATCGGGGAGGGGTGTTTAACAACGTTGACAATAAAGCGCGTCAGTTTGATCTTTTACTTGAAGTTAATTTGTAACAACATTTCACTCATCTTTAAAAATATTTACACATGCATTAACTTGTTGATATCTAATTAAAGTTAATACTTGTATTCTGGGATTTATTTTGCCGTGTGTAAGTAGGAATTCCCCGTAAATGAATGGTACTGACCCGTTGGTGATAAAATTCATTCCTTGTTAGAAACATTGAATGAGTATGATGGTTAAAAACCTCTACACAGCCAAAATAAACACGGGGTGCCGGCTAAAAGTCCTTACTGAGACAACTCGAGTTTCTTTGTTTCTGTAGTCATATGCTGTCTACTACATAATGATTACAAGAGAGAGCTGCTCGCTACTATATCGACTAATTTTGCAAGCGACCATCTTACATACATACATACATACATACATACATGCATACATGCGAAAATGCATGCACGCACGCACGCACACACACACACACACACACACACATACATACATACATACATACATACATACATACATACATACATACATAGAAATGCATAAGGAACTAATAAACCAGTCCGTATATATAGCTGTTAAATCCGACGTTTCGAATAAATATTCTTTTTCAAAGGAAAAATTGGCGAGACAGAGAAATGCCAGGTGAAAACCCGAACATTTCTAAATATAATGGAACAAAACCGCGCGTGATATAAATAAACGGTTATACGTGGGATAAGTTCTTAAATTCGCACGCACCTAATAGAACCCAATAGAATACGCCTGAAATTTAAAAAAATACCCAATAATCGTATTCTATTGGGTTCTATTAGGTGCGTGCGAATTTAAGAACGTATCCCACGTATAACCGTTTATTTATATCACGCGCGTTTTTGTTCCATTATATTTAGAAATGTTCGGGTTTTCACCTGGCATTTCTCTGTCTCGCCAATTTTTCCTTTGAAAAAGAATATTTATTCGAAACGTCGGATTTAACAGCTATATATACGGACTGGTTTATTAGTTCCTTATGCATTTCTTTGTATTACAGTCCTAGCAGCATTATATATTTTTTATATATATTTATTACATACATACATACATACATACATACATACATACATACATACATACATACATACATACATACATACATACATACATAAAAAACGATTTACACATACATCAAATTTTACACTGTCCAAACACAACCACGACCAAGTTTTAATCTAGTTGCTCTTACTGCTGAATCATCGAGGGATCGCCGAACGACTGTGCGTATCATACAGATTTTATATTAGGATAAATGGATCGGAAGTACATGTATACACAATGAAAGAGACCCACTTCCACTCATCAATGAATATATGATGCTTTCGTGCTCATACTAGTATTATTAAAAATTATATGAATTTACGTCTTTCAATGTGAGAGTCAGTGTGCTGTAAGCATGGAGGGCACTTGCAACTTTGAATCAATACACTTGAATTATGTGTCAAAATCTAATCCTGCAATGTGATGACTTTCAATAGCTTGTTTGTGTCGAGGACGATGAGTGTGTCTGTGTATCAGTAGGGGTCGGATGATGTTGTTTATATTTGTATTGAGTGGTCTGTGGGAAGCCTGTTTCTTATCTATCTAAATTGTTCTTAGGGAACATAAAATGTGTATGATAGGCACAGTCGTTCGGCGATCCCTCGATGATTCAGCTGTGTAAGTTGTGAAAAAAAGGAAACTGGTTGTCGACGGCCAGAAGAGATATAGACGAAAGAAACCTTGTCATGACATGAATTTTCAAAACATACAATAAATAGTAAAATTGTTGAAAGTAATAATTGGGTTATAGCTATGTATATGCAACTAAACCCTACACAAAGTTAAAACATGACCAGAGATGAATTGAAAATGCTCCCCTCCCCTTTAGAGATACAATTATTGAATACTAAGATAATTGAAAGGAATATTCTGCTGGAAATATATTGACTGTGCGATACACGAAAGACCCTTCTCATAAGTCTTATGCATACATTTTCGGTCACACGTGCATAAAAACAGTCTCCTTTTACAATTTGATGTATGGATGCATCTAGTGAAAATAAATTAGTCTAGTCTGGGGACCGTATTTCGATTAACACTAAAGTTATCTCCATACTATAGTAATGTATGGAAATAAGTTTAGTGTTAATCGAAAGATGGTCGTCGGGACCTGACTGAAGAGAAACAGTCTCAAGTTACAATTTGATAAATATGCAAAAAAAATGTCTCCAGTTACAATTAGGTGTGTGGATGACGTCCACATATTCTTACCTCATTGGACAAAACATATGCTCCATCACTTTGTTTTCCAATATTGTGTACAGACTTTAAGGTGCGCCTAACTTCTCCAGCATAATATTTTGCTGTCTTCTCCATTATGTAATCACCAAGGTCCGTCACTGCCAGTGTAGATATAAGTCCCCCGGCTTGTACACCATTGTTAATTGCTTTTATAAACACTCTTGGGTAGCTACAGTCACCTGTGTTTACATACACTTCTCTGAGGAGAGATTTTGGATGAGAAGTTTCAAGGCAAGGTACAAAGAAAGGTAATGAATTCGTTCAATTAGTTGTACTACTATATTTTGTAACTTGGGCTTCAGGAAGATCACATAGGAAAGGACCCCCCCCCCCCCCAACACATGCCAAACTGCTAAAAAGAAATTATACAAGAAGTGAGTGGTACATTTTCACTCTCGCTCAACAAAAATTACTCAATCGTCACAAATCACACAAAATTTTACAACGGTTCGCCTACTTTGGCTATTCCCGCCTTGAACTTAAAATATTTACCAGCGTCGAACAATTAGGTCAGGACAGCACGACAGGTTCAGCACGCGTTTGCGTCCACACGAGCCTCAAACTGTCCTAGCTACGTCCCAACTCTAGTAGGATTTTTCCAAGTCGGGCCGTGGGGATGGAGCTATATTGTTAAAACGTAGCACACTCTTTTATTCATCAATAAATAGAATATGAATGAAAAAAAATATGCGATATGCCAAGATCATCTTAGCTCTAGACTTATAGCCCTGGAAAATTCCGCCACGTCTTTACACCACCGGTGCTAAGTCGTGTCGGAACCACCATAGCTACAAGTCCTTTGATTATATAAAACATCATTGTAAAATTTCATACTTCGTCGGATTTAACAATAAATCGCCAGGAAACACCTGGGTTATGTCGTTTGATTTTCTTTGAATGCTATAGTTAATGAGGCAACCTTTGTTTGGATATTACAATGTGTTGTAAAAAATATCATATGGCATATTTTCATGTAATTTTGTCACGACCTATGAGTATGAAACGGGGACAGGTTATAACTTGCCAGTATTGGTGCGATCAAAATATTCGGTAACCAACATCATAATACTCATATAAACCTACGCCTTTAGAGTAACATTTAAATTTCAAAAACAATTCGAAGCATCAAGTG
Organism: Glandiceps talaboti; assembly: GCF_964340395.1. NCBI lineage: Eukaryota > Metazoa > Hemichordata > Enteropneusta > Spengelidae > Glandiceps > Glandiceps talaboti. Next base: position 56,871 of record NC_135560.1, on the reverse strand, counting down.
TTGCTGCTACAGTACATCAAACATGAATGACAATCTACTTTTTAAAATCACTTTGACTTTGTAATTTGCAACTTATTGGGGTTATTATTAATGACAATACTCTTCGTAGTCAGGCCTTCAACATGGATTCATATTTTAAACTACAAACAGAAGATCGTTTGTGATGCAATTACTCATAATTAATAAGTGGCACAAAGTGTTGTTGTTATCATTGCATGTTACGTAACAAGAAATAACGGCATATTCGTTCCAGACAATTTTCTTTCGCGCGCGAAAGAAATCAGTGAAAACAACATTCTAACCCGGCGCTATGTTGCGAGACATGCTGTTCAACATTGTAAAATTTATGTACAGGATTTAAATGTAACGCAATTTTTAAGACCTGTACATGTAGGAATGGAACGTAACAAAATCCCCGCCATTTTTGCCATCAATGTCTAACCCTATAGTCAACTTGCTATTTTATGGAATTAATTATGTTATAAATCATTTTACCCGTAAAGGGTCGTTCAGGCTAACGTTCTTCATGACATTTACTGCAAACCTTTGAAATTAAATTTGGTTTTACTTTTGATTTTAGTAAGTTCGACTACTTACTTCCCGCTGCTCCGGCTCCCATCATTGGCATTTTGGGGTTTTACATAAAATATAAAACCGTCATGCTTTCCAGTGACTTTACCCACAACTTCCAATGTGAAGTTAGTTTTCCTGGTAGATGTCTTGCCGCAAAGCTTAAAAACAGCGCCTTCAGTTTCAAAAATCTTCCCCATCGGTGTCCACTGAATTCGTCGATCTGGCGCGACAAAATCGCAAATGGCGCTTTCCTGGAAATTACGCTGCCTCTGTTCATCCTTTGTGATTGGATACGAGTTGACCACCCGTGTACGTTCTTATGAATAATTCAACCACGCAGCGTGTTGGTCCGATTTGATTTCCGTCAGGGGAAACGTCATCTCAGTGTTGTGATAATGTATACAGTGACTTTTAAGCAGTTTGGGATACAATGAAAACAAAAATGTGCAACAATTTATTTTATTTTAGCTATAGTGCGATGTTACAACCCCATGTTCTGGAAGACTTCATCTAACAAGTACTTTATAAAGAGTAATTTAAGCTTAAAGATAATAAAATCAAATATCTTAGTCACAATACTTCAAGAACAACTCCCAACTTCTTTCAAATCAATATAATTTTAATTAACTTAATGTAGAAGAGGAGAGCAATTGCCATAGACGGCTACGTTGCATGCACCAAAGCAGTTATGTGAAAACGATATTTTTCTCAGTAGCTCTATGTTCAAATGAGTACTATTGTAGGTGACAGTTTGAAATGAAATAAACCTCACATAAGACCAATGCAATTCACGAAGACAAGTTATGCCATGCAGAAGGTCCACAAGGTCAGGTCAAGGTCAGGGCGAATTAACCGACTGTTCGTTTTGGAGCTGACAAGTACACTTGTTGGTGAATAGATGAGAAAGTAAACAATCAACCCATTAAAACTCCTTGAGACCACGTGTGGTCATCTTAGTGTCATTTTACCCTCGTCTATTAAACTGCTGAGTCTAACTTCATTGCACGTAAGTTTACAATAGACACCGATGGAAAGAAAAACGACAAGGCAGAGTTAGCTCCGGTAGAGAACTGCTAATCCTGTACATGTCAAACACCGAGTCAACATTTTCACAGCTAGCTAAAGGGTACAATTACTAGTATCACATCATACATACATACATACATACATACATACATACATACATACACACACACACACACACACACACACATACATCTATACATACATACATACATACATACATACATACATACATACATACATACATATATACACATAGTTTTTGTTTAAATCGTGCAGTAACTAGTGTGTCACAAAGATTTGTGTTTCGTTTTTAGGCTATTGGTGATTTTTCAGGGAACAACTATTCGAGTAAATCATTCTTTTACATGATTTCACATCTTTTGGTTGCCAATTTTACCTCTTTTGTGTTGATGAACGGGTTATATGTTATGAACACAAGTTTATTGTTTTCACTCATGCTGTTTATTGCAGGATTTTGTTGAAGATAATTATTTCTGGCTTTGTGATTGACTTCGTACATAACTTGCGTGATTTTGTTCAGAGACAGTTCATATCCACATCGTTGTAGATTGTTTGCGAACTATTTTAATTTGTTGACAAAATCCTCTGTGTTGATACAGTTACGGACTTTGACATGTCTAAGGCTTTCACCTTTAGAGAACTCTTTAAACATATCTATCGGGTGATGATACTCTTTATGGAAGACCTGAAATATGTCAGTTGATTTTGTATCGGTTTGCGTTAAGTATCCTTCCTTTGTTGCATCTCCGATCTTTGTAAACTTGTCGAACCAAATACGTTGTTTCCTGTTAGGGGTAGACCATTTGATATCCGGGGGGGGGGGGATTGGTGTAGAGTCCTTATATTTTTTCCCACCTACTTGCCTGTGAATTATCTTTTTCTCCTTCGCCAATGCTGGCAACTTTTTTCTTTCCTTCTTTGAGAAATCCGGATTTTTTACGCCTATGTTGAACACAAAAAACTTCGCTACCCTCCCTACCTACCGCTACCTTTGCTACCACATCTCAGCGCTTTTGCTAGAAAAAAATATCCGCTACCTACCGTTACCTTCGCTACCACATCTCAGCGCTTTTGCTAGAAAAAAAACTTCGCTACCCTCCGCTACCTACCGCTACCTTCGCTACCATATTTCAATGCTTTTGCTGAAAAAAAATTCGCTACCCTCCGCTACCTACTGCTACCTTCGCTACCACATTTCAGTGCTTTTGCTGAAAAAAAAACTCGCTACCTTCGCTACCACATTTCAGTGATTTTGCTGGAAAAAAAAATTCGCTACCCTCCGCTACCCACCGCTACCTTCGCTACCACATTTCAGTGATTTTATTTTTAAAAAAAAATTCGCTACACTCCGCTAACTACCGCTACCTTCGCTACCACATCTCAGCGCTTTTGCTAGAAAAAAAACTTCGCTACCCTCCGCTACCTACCGCTACCTTCGCTACCACATCTCAGCGCTTTTGCTAGAAAAAAAACCTTCGCTACCCTCCGCTAACTACCGCTACATTCGCTACCATATTTCAGTGCTTTTGCTGGAAAAAAACTTCGCTACCCTCCGCTACCTACCGCTACCTTTGCTACCACATCTCAGCGCTTTTGCTAGAAAAAAATATCCGCTACCTACCGTTACCTTCGCTACCACATCTCAGCGCTTTTGCTAGAAAAAAAACTTCGCTACCCTCCGCTACCTACCGCTACCTTCGCTACCATATTTCAATGCTTTTGCTGAAAAAAAATTCGCTACCCTCCGCTACCTACTGCTACCTTCGCTACCACATTTCAGTGCTTTTGCTGAAAAAAAAACTCGCTACCTTCGCTACCACATTTCAGTGATTTTGCTGGAAAAAAAAATTCGCTACCCTCCGCTACCCACCGCTACCTTCGCTACCACATTTCAGTGATTTTATTTTTAAAAAAAAATTCGCTACACTCCGCTAACTACCGCTACCTTCGCTACCACATCTCAGCGCTTTTGCTAGAAAAAAAACTTCGCTACCCTCCGCTACCTACCGCTACCTTCGCTACCACATCTCAGCACTTTTGCTAGAAAAAAAACTTTGCTACTCTCCGCTAACTACAGCTACATTCGCTACCATATTTCAGTGCTTTTGCTGGAAAAAAACTTCGCTACCCTCCGCTACCTACCGCTACCTTTGCTACCACATCTCAGCGCTTTTGCTAGAAAAAAATATCCGCTACCTACCGTTACCTTCGCTACCACATCTCAGCGCTTTTGCTAGAAAAAAAACTTCGCTACCCTCCGCTACCTACCGCTACCTTCGCTACCATATTTCAATGCTTTTGCTGAAAAAAAATTCGCTACCCTCCGCTACCTACTGCTACCTTCGCTACCACATTTCAGTGCTTTTGCTGAAAAAAAAACTCGCTACCTTCGCTACCACATTTCAGTGATTTTGCTGGGAAAAAAAATTCGCTACCCTCCGCTACCCACTGCTACCTTCGCTACCACATTTCAGTGATTTTATTTTTTTTAAAAATTCGCTACACTCCGCTAACTACCGCTACCTTCGCTACCACATCTCAGCGCTTTTGCTAGAAAAAAAACTTCGCTACCCTCCGCTACCTACCGCTACCTTCGCTACCACATCTCAGCGCTTTTGCTAGAAAAAAACTTTGCTACCCTCCGCTAACTACCGCTACATTTGCTACCATATTTCAGTGCTTTTGCTGGAAAAAAACTTCGCTACCCTCCGCTACCTACCGCTACCTTTGCTACCACATCTCAGCGCTTTTGCTAGAAAAAAATATCCGCTACCTACCGTTACCTTCGCTACCACATCTCAGCGCTTTTGCTAGAAAAAAAACTTCGCTACCCTCCGCTACCTACCGCTACCTTTGCTACCATATTTCAATGCTTTTGCTGAAAAAAAATTCGCTACCCTCCGCTACCTACTGCTACCTTCGCTACCAAATTTCAGTGATTTTGCTGAAAAAAAAACTCGCTACCCTCCGCTACCTACCGCTACCTTCGCTACCACATTTCAGTGATTTTGCTGGAAAAAAAATTCGCTACCCTCCGCTACCTTCGCTACCATATTTCAGTGCTTTTCTTGGAAAAAAAACCTTCGCTACCCTCCGCTACCTACCGCTACCTTCGCTACCATATTTCAATGCTTTTGCTGAAAAAAATCCGCTACCTTCCGCTACCTACCGCTACCTTCGCTACCATATTTCAGTGCTTTTGCTGGAAAAAAAAAATTCGCTACCCTCCGCTACCTACCGCTACCTTCGCTACCATATTTCAGTGCTTTTGCTGGAAAAAAAACTTCGCTACCTTCCGCTACCTACCGCTACCTTCGCTACCATATTTCAATGCTTTTGCTGAAAAAAATCCGCTACCTTCCGCTACCTACCGCTACCTTCGCTACCACATTTCAGTGCTTTTGCTGAAAATAAAACTTCGCTACACTCCGCTAACTACCGCTACCTTCGCTACCACATCTCAGCGCTTTTGCTAGAAAAAAAACTTTGCTACCCTCCGCTACCTACCGCTACCTTCGCTACCATATTTCAGTGCTTTTGCTGGAAAAAACTTCGCTACCCTCCGCTACCTACCGTTACCTTCGCTACCACATCTCAGCGCTTTTGCTAGAAAAAAAACTTCGCTACCCTCCGCTACCTACCGCTACCTTTGCTACCACATCTCAGCGCTTTTGCTAGAAAAAAATATCCGCTACCTACCGTTACCTTCGCTACCACATCTCAGCACTTTTGCTAGAAAAAAAACTTCGCTACCCTCCGCTACCTACCGCTACCTTCGCTACCATATTTCAATGCTTTTGCTGAAAAAAAATTCGCTACCCTCCGCTACCTACTGCTACCTTCGCTACCACATTTCAGTGCTTTTGCTGAAAAAAAAACTCGCTACCTTCGCTACCACATTTCAGTGATTTTGCTGGGAAAAAAAATTCGCTACCCTCCGCTACCCACCGCTACCTTCGCTACCACATTTCAGTGATTTTATTTTTTTTAAAAATTCGCTACACTCCGCTAACTACCGCTACCTTCGCTACCACATCTCAGCGCTTTTGCTAGAAAAAAAACTTCGCTACCCTCCGCTACCTACCGCTACCTTCGCTACCACATCTCAGCGCTTTTGCTAGAAAAAAACTTTGCTACCCTCCGCTAACTACCGCTACATTCGCTACCATATTTCAGTGCTTTTGCTGGAAAAAAACTTCGCTACCCTCCGCTACCTACCGCTACCTTTGCTACCACATCTCAGCGCTTTTGCTAGAAAAAAATATCCGCTACCTACCGTTACCTTCGCTACCACATCTCAGCGCTTTTGCTAGAAAAAAAACTTCGCTACCCTCCGCTACCTACCGCTACCTTCGCTACCATATTTCAATGCTTTTGCTGAAAAAAAATTCGCTACCCTCCGCTACCTACTGCTACCTTCGCTACCAAATTTCAGTGATTTTGCTGAAAAAAAAACTCGCTACCCTCCGCTACCTACCGCTACCTTCGCTACCACATTTCAGTGATTTTGCTGGAAAAAAAATTCGCTACCCTCCGCTACCTTCGCTACCATATTTCAGTGCTTTTCTTGGAAAAAAAACCTTCGCTACCCTCCGCTACCTACCGCTACCTTCGCTACCATATTTCAATGCTTTTGCTGAAAAAAATCCGCTACCTTCCGCTACCTACCGCTACCTTCGCTACCATATTTCAGTGCTTTTGCTGGAAAAAAAAAATTCGCTACCCTCCGCTACCTACCGCTACCTTCGCTACCATATTTCAGTGCTTTTGCTGGAAAAAAAACTTCGCTACCTTCCGCTACCTACCGCTACCTTCGCTACCATATTTCAATGCTTTTGCTGAAAAAAATCCGCTACCTTCCGCTACCTACCGCTACCTTCGCTACCACATTTCAGTGCTTTTGCTGAAAATAAAACTTCGCTACACTCCGCTAACTACCGCTACCTTCGCTACCACATCTCACCGCTTTTGCTAGAAAAAAAACTTTGCTACCCTCCGCTACCTACCGCTACCTTCGCTACCACATCTCAGCGCTTTTGCTAGAAAAAATACTTCGCTACCCTCCGCTACCTACCGCTACCTTCGCTACCATATTTCAATGCTTTTGCTGAAAAAAAATTCGCTACCCTCCGCTACCTACTGCTACCTTCGCTACCACATTTCAGTGCTTTTGCTGAAAAAAAAACTCGCTACCTTCGCTACCACATTTCAGTGATTTTGCTGGGGAAAAAAATTCGCTACCCTCCGCTACCCACCGCTACCTTCGCTACCACATTTCAGTGATTTTATTTTTTTTAAAAATTCGCTACACTCCGCTAACTACCGCTACCTTCGCTACCACATCTCAGCGCTTTTGCTAGAAAAAAAACTTCGCTACCCTCCGCTACCTACCGCTACCTTCGCTACCACATCTCAGCGCTTTTGCTAGAAAAAAACTTTGCTACCCTCCGCTAACTACCGCTACATTCGCTACCATATTTCAGTGCTTTTGCTGGAAAAAAACTTCGCTACCCTCCGCTACCTACCGCTACCTTTGCTACCACATCTCAGCGCTTTTGCTAGAAAAAAATATCCGCTACCTACCGTTACCTTCGCTACCACATCTCAGCGCTTTTGCTAGAAAAAAAACTTCGCTACCCTCCGCTACCTACCGCTACCTTCGCTACCATATTTCAATGCTTTTGCTGAAAAAAAATTCGCTACCCTCCGCTACCTACTGCTACCTTCGCTACCAAATTTCAGTGATTTTGCTGAAAAAAAAACTCGCTACCCTCCGCTACCTACCGCTACCTTCGCTACCACATTTCAGTGATTTTGCTGGAAAAAAAATTCGCTACCCTCCGCTACCTTCGCTACCATATTTCAGTGCTTTTCTTGGAAAAAAAACCTTCGCTACCCTCCGCTACCTACCGCTACCTTCGCTACCATATTTCAATGCTTTTGCTGAAAAAAATCCGCTACCTTCCGCTACCTACCGCTACCTTCGCTACCATATTTCAGTGCTTTTGCTGGAAAAAAAAAATTCGCTACCCTCCGCTACCTACCGCTACCTTCGCTACCATATTTCAGTGCTTTTGCTGGAAAAAAAACTTCGCTACCCTCCGCTACCTACCGCTACCTTCGCTACCATATTTCAATGCTTTTGCTGAAAAAAATCCGCTACCTTCCGCTACCTACCGCTACCTTCGCTACCACATTTCAGTGCTTTTGCTGAAAATAAAACTTCGCTACACTCCGCTAACTACCGCTACCTTCGCTACCACATCTCAGCGCTTTTGCTAGAAAAAAAACTTTGCTACCCTCCGCTACCTACCGCTACCTTCGCTACCATATTTCAGTGCTTTTGCTGGAAAAAACTTCGCTACCCTCCGCTACCTACCGCTACCTTTGCTACCACATCTCAGCGCTTTTGCTAGAAAAAAATATCCGCTACCTACCGTTACCTTCGCTACCACATCTCAGCGCTTTTGCTAGAAAAAAAACTTCGCTACCCTCCGCTACCTACCGCTACCTTTGCTACCACATCTCAGCGCTTTTGCTAGAAAAAAATATCCGCTACCTACCGTTACCTTCGCTACCACATCTCAGCACTTTTGCTAGAAAAAAACTTTGCTACCCTCCGCTAACTACCGCTACATTCGCTACCATATTTCAGTGCTTTTGCTGGAAAAAAACTTCGCTACCCTCCGCTACCTACCGCTACCTTTGCTACCACATCTCAGCGCTTTTGCTAGAAAAAAATATCCGCTACCTACCGTTACCTTCGCTACCACATCTCAGCGCTTTTGCTAGAAAAAAAACTTCGCTACCCTCCGCTACCTACCGCTACCTTCGCTACCATATTTCAATGCTTTTGCTGAAAAAAAATTCGCTACCCTCCGCTACCTACTGCTACCTTCGCTACCAAATTTCAGTGATTTTGCTGAAAAAAAAACTCGCTACCCTCCGCTACCTACCGCTACCTTCGCTACCACATTTCAGTGATTTTGCTGGAAAAAAAATTCGCTACCCTCCGCTACCTTCGCTACCATATTTCAGTGCTTTTCTTCGAAAAAAAACCTTCGCTACCCTCCGCTACCTACCGCTACCTTCGCTACCATATTTCAATGCTTTTGCTGAAAAAAATCCGCTACCTTCCGCTACCTACCGCTACCTTCGCTACCATATTTCAGTGCTTTTGCTGGAAAAAAAAAATTCGCTACCCTCCGCTACCTACCGCTACCTTCGCTACCATATTTCAGTGCTTTTGCTGGAAAAAAAACTTCGCTACCCTCCGCTACCTACCGCTACCTTCGCTACCATATTTCAATGCTTTTGCTGAAAAAAATCCGCTACCTTCCGCTACCTACCGCTACCTTCGCTACCACATTTCAGTGCTTTTGCTGAAAATAAAACTTCGCTACACTCCGCTAACTACCGCTACCTTCGCTACCACATCTCACCGCTTTTGCTAGAAAAAAAACTTTGCTACCCTCCGCTACCTACCGCTACCTTCGCTACCACATCTCAGCGCTTTTGCTAGAAAAAATACTTCGCTACCCTCCGCTACCTACCGCTACCTTCGCTACCACATCTCAGCGCTTTTGCTAGAAAAAAAACTTTGCTACCCTCCGCTAACTACCGCTACCTTCGCTACCATATTTCAGTGCTTTTGCTGGAAAAAACTTCGCTACCCTCCGCTACCTACCGCTACCTTTGCTACCACATCTCAGCGCTTTTGCTAGAAAAAAATATCCGCTACCTACCGTTACCTTCGCTACCACATCTCAGCGCTTTTGCTAGAAAAAAAACTTCGCTACCCTCCGCTACCTACCGCTACCTTTGCTACCACATCTCAGCGCTTTTGCTAGAAAAAAATATCCGCTACCTACCGTTACCTTCGCTACCACATCTCAGCGCTTTTGCTAGAAAAAAAACTTCGCTACCCTCCGCTACCTACCGCTACCTTCGCTACCATATTTCAATGCTTTTGCTGAAAAAAAATTCGCTACCCTCCGCTACCTACTGCTACCTTCGCTACCACATTTCAGTGCTTTTGCTGAAAAAAAAACTCGCTACCTTCGCTACCACATTTCAGTGATTTTGCTGGGAAAAAAAATTCGCTACCCTCCGCTACCCACCGCTACCTTCGCTACCACATTTCAGTGATTTTATTTTTTTTAAAAATTCGCTACACTCCGCTAACTACCGCTACCTTCGCTACCACATCTCAGCGCTTTTGCTAGAAAAAAAACTTCGCTACCCTCCGCTACCTACCGCTACCTTCGCTACCACATCTCAGCGCTTTTGCTAGAAAAAAACTTTGCTACCCTCCGCTAACTACCGCTACATTCGCTACCATATTTCAGTGCTTTTGCTGGAAAAAAACTTCGCTACCCTCCGCTACCTACCGCTACCTTTGCTACCACATCTCAGCGCTTTTGCTAGAAAAAAATATCCGCTACCTACCGTTACCTTCGCTACCACATCTCAGCGCTTTTGCTAGAAAAAAAACTTCGCTACCCTCCGCTACCTACCGCTACCTTCGCTACCATATTTCAATGCTTTTGCTGAAAAAAAATTCGCTACCCTCCGCTACCTACTGCTACCTTCGCTACCAAATTTCAGTGATTTTGCTGAAAAAAAAACTCGCTACCCTCCGCTACCTACCGCTACCTTCGCTACCACATTTCAGTGATTTTGCTGGAAAAAAAATTCGCTACCCTCCGCTACCTTCGCTACCATATTTCAGTGCTTTTCTTGGAAAAAAAACCTTCGCTACCCTCCGCTACCTACCGCTACCTTCGCTACCATATTTCAATGCTTTTGCTGAAAAAAATCCGCTACCTTCCGCTACCTACCGCTACCTTCGCTACCATATTTCAGTGCTTTTGCTGGAAAAAAAAAATTCGCTACCCTCCGCTACCTACCGCTACCTTCGCTACCATATTTCAGTGCTTTTGCTGGAAAAAAAACTTCGCTACCTTCCGCTACCTACCGCTACCTTCGCTACCATATTTCAATGCTTTTGCTGAAAAAAATCCGCTACCTTCCGCTACCTACCGCTACCTTCGCTACCACATTTCAGTGCTTTTGCTAAAAATAAAACTTCGCTACACTCCGCTAACTACCGCTACCTTCGCTACCACATCTCACCGCTTTTGCTAGAAAAAAAACTTTGCTACCCTCCGCTACCTACCGCTACCTTCGCTACCACATCTCAGCGCTTTTGCTAGAAAAAAAACTTCGCTACCCTCCGCTACCTACCGCTACCTTCGCTACCATATTTCAATGCTTTTGCTGAAAAAAAATTCGCTACCCTCCGCTACCTACTGCTACCTTCGCTACCACATTTCAGTGCTTTTGCTGAAAAAAAAACTCGCTACCTTCGCTACCACATTTCAGTGATTTTGCTGGGGAAAAAAATTCGCTACCCTCCGCTACCCACCGCTACCTTCGCTACCACATTTCAGTGATTTTATTTTTTTTTAAAATTCGCTACACTCCGCTAACTACCGCTACCTTCGCTACCACATCTCAGTGCTTTTGCTAGAAAAAAAACTTCGCTACCCTCCGCTACCTACCGCTACCTTCGCTACCACATCTCAGCGCTTTTGCTAGAAAAAAACTTTGCTACCCTCCGCTAACTACCGCTACATTCGCTACCATATTTCAGTGCTTTTGCTGGAAAAAAACTTCGCTACCTTCCGCTACCTACCGCTACCTTCGCTACCATATTTCAGTGCTTTTGCTGGAAAAAAAAAATTCGCTACCCTCCGCTACCTACCGCTACCTTCGCTACCATATTTCAGTGCTTTTGCTGGAAAAAAAACTTCGCTACCTTCCGCTACCTACCGCTACCTTCGCTACCATATTTCAATGCTTTTGCTGAAAAAAATCCGCTACCTTCCGCTACCTACCGCTACCTTCGCTACCACATTTCAGTGCTTTTGCTAAAAATAAAACTTCGCTACACTCCGCTAACTACCGCTACCTTCGCTACCACATCTCACCGCTTTTGCTAGAAAAAAAACTTTGCTACCCTCCGCTACCTACCGCTACCTTCGCTACCACATCTCAGCGCTTTTGCTAGAAAAAAAACTTCGCTACCCTCCGCTACCTACCGCTACCTTCGCTACCATATTTCAATGCTTTTGCTGAAAAAAAATTCGCTACCCTCCGCTACCTACTGCTACCTTCGCTACCACATTTCAGTGCTTTTGCTGAAAAAAAAACTCGCTACCTTCGCTACCACATTTCAGTGATTTTGCTGGGGAAAAAAATTCGCTACCCTCCGCTACCCACCGCTACCTTCGCTACCACATTTCAGTGATTTTATTTTTTTTTAAAATTCGCTACACTCCGCTAACTACCGCTACCTTCGCTACCACATCTCAGTGCTTTTGCTAGAAAAAAAACTTCGCTACCCTCCGCTACCTACCGCTACCTTCGCTACCACATCTCAGCGCTTTTGCTAGAAAAAAACTTTGCTACCCTCCGCTAACTACCGCTACATTCGCTACCATATTTCAGTGCTTTTGCTGGAAAAAACTTCGCTACCCTCCGCTACCTACCGCTACCTTTGCTACCACATCTCAGCGCTTTTGCTAGAAAAAAATATCCGCTACCTACCGTTACCTTCGCTACCACATCTCAGCGCTTTTGCTAGAAAAAAAACTTCGCTACCCTCCGCTACCTACCGCTACCTTCGCTATCATATTTCAATGCTTTTGCTGAAAAAAAATTCGCTACCCTCCGCTACCTACTGCTACCTTCGCTACCAAATTTCAGTGATTTTGCTGAAAAAAAACTCGCTACCCTCCGCTACCTACCGCTACCTTCGCTACCACATTTCAGTGATTTTGCTGGAAAAAAAATTCGCTACCCTCCGCTACCTTCGCTACCATATTTCAGTGCTTTTCTTGGAAAAAAAACCTTCGCTACCCTCCGCTACCTACCGCTACCTTCGCTACCATATTTCAATGCTTTTGCTGAAAAAAATCCGCTACCTTCCGCTACCTACCGCTACCTTCGCTACCATATTTCAGTGCTTTTGCTGGAAAAAAAAAATTCGCTACCCTCCGCTACCTACCGCTACCTTCGCTACCATATTTCAGTGCTTTTGCTGGAAAAAAAACTTCGCTACCTTCCGCTACCTACCGCTACCTTCGCTACCATATTTCAATGCTTTTGCTGAAAAAAATCCGCTACCTTCCGCTACCTACCGCTACCTTCGCTACCACATTTCAGTGCTTTTGCTGAAAATAAAACTTCGCTACACTCCGCTAACTACCGCTACCTTCGCTACCACATCTCACCGCTTTTGCTAGAAAAAAAACTTTGCTACCCTCCGCTACCTACCGCTACCTTCGCTACCACATCTCAGCGCTTTTGCTAGAAAAAAAACTTTGCTACCCTCCGCTAACTACCGCTACATTCGCTACCATATTTCAGTGCTTTTGCTGGAAAAAAACTTCGCTACCCTCCGCTACCTACCGCTACCTTTGCTACCACATCTCAGCGCTTTTGCTAGAAAAAAATATCCGCTACCTACCGTTACCTTCGCTACCACATCTCAGCGCTTTTGCTAGAAAAAAAACTTCGCTACCCTCCGCTACCTACCGCTACCTTCGATACCATATTTCAATGCTTTTGCTGAAAAAAAATTCGCTACCCTCCGCTACCTACTGCTACCTTCACTACCAAATTTCAGTGATTTTGCTGGAAAAAAAAACTCGCTACCCTCCGCTACCTACCGCTACCTTCGCTACCACATTTCAGTGATTTTGCTGGAAAAAAAATTCGCTACCCTCCGCTACCTACCGCTACCTTCGCTACCATATTTCAGTGCTTTTGCTGGAAAAAAAACTTCGCTACCCTCCGCTACCTACCGCTACCTTCGCTACCATATTTCAGTACTTTTCTTGGAAAAAAAACTTCGCTACCCTCCGCTACCTACCGCTACCTTTGCTACCACATTTCAGTGATTTTGCTTAAAAAAAAATTCGCTACCCTCCGCTACCTACCGCTACCTTCGCTACCATATTTCAGTGCTTTTGCTGGAAAAAAAAATTCGCTACCCTCCGCTACCTACCGCTACCTTCGCTACCACATTTCAGTGATTTTGCTGGAAAAAAAATTCGCTACCCTCCACTACCTACCGCTACCTTCGCTACCATATTTCAGTGCTTTTGCTGGAAAAAAAAACTTCGCTACCCTCCGCTACCTACCGCTACCTTCGCTACGACATTTCAGTGCTTTTGCTGAAAATAAAACTTCGCTACCCTCCGCTACCTACCGCTACCTTCGCTACCACATTACATTGCTTTTGCTGAAAAAAAAAATTCGCTACCCTCCGCTACCTACCGCTACCTTCGCTACCATATTTCACTGCTTTTGCTGGAAAAAAACTACGCTACCCTCCACTACCTACCGCTACCTTCGCTACCACATTTCAGTGATTTTGCTGGAAAAAAAAACTACGCTACCCTCCACTACCTACCGCTACCACATTTCAGTGCTTTTGCTGAAAAAAAAACTTCGCTAACCTCCGCTACCTACCGCTACCTTCGCTACCATATTTCAATGCTTTTGCTGAAAAAAATCCGATACCTTCCGCTACCTACTGCTACCTTCGCTACCACATCTCAGCGCTAGAAAAAAAACTTCGCTACCCTCCGCTACCTACTGCTACCTTCGCTACCATATTTCAGTGCTTTTGCTGGAAAAAAAAACTCCGCTACCCTCCACTACCTACCGCTACCACATTTCAGTGCTTTTGCTGAAAAAACAACTTCGCTAACCTCCGCTACCTACCGCTACCTTCGCTACCATATTTCAGTGCTTTTGCTGGAAAAAAAATCCGATACCCTCCGCTACCTACCGCTACCTTCGCTACCACGTCATTGCTTTTGATGAAAAAAAAAACTTCGCTACCATCCGCTACCTACCGCTACCTTCGCTACCACATCTCAGCGCTTTTGCTAGAAAAAAAACTTCGCTACCCTCTGCTACCTACCGCTACCTTCGCTACCATATTTCAGTGCTTTTGCTGGAAAAAAACTTCGCTACCCTCCGCTACCTACCGCTTCCTTCGCTACCACATTTCAGTGATTTTGCTGAAAATAAAACTTCGCTACCCTCCGCTACCTACCGCTACCTTCGCTACCACATTTCAGTGCTTTTGCTGAAAATAAAACTTCGCTACCCTCCGCTACCTACCGCTACCTTCGCTACCACATTACATTGCTTTTGCTGAAAAAAAAAATTCGCTACCCTCCGCTACCTACCGCTACCTTCGCTACCATATTTCACTGCTTTTGCTGGAAAAAAACTACGCTACCCTCCGCTACCTACCGCTACCTTCGCTACCATATTTCAATGCTTTTGCTGAAAAAAATCCGATACCTTCCGCTACCTACTGCTACCTTCGCTACCACATCTCAGCGCTAGAAAAAAAACTTCGCTACCCTCCGCTACCTACTGCTACCTTCGCTACCATATTTCAGTGCTTTTGCTGGAAAAAAAAACTCCGCTACCCTCCACTACCTACCGCTACCACATTTCAGTGCTTTTGCTGAAAAAAAAAACTTCGCTAACCTCCGCTACCTACCGCTACCTTCGCTACCATATTTCAGTGCTTTTGCTGGAAAAAAAATCCGCTACCCTCCGCTACCTACCGCTACCTTCGCTACCACGTCATTGCTTTTGATGAAAAAAAAAACTTCGCTACCCTCTGCTACCTACCGCTACCTTCGCTACCACATCTCAGCGCTTTTGCTAGAAAAAAAACTTCGCTACCCTCTGCTACCTACCGCTACCTTCGCTACCATATTTCAGTGCTTTTGCTGGAAAAAAACTTCGCTACCCTCCGCTACCTACCGCTACCTTCGCTACCACATTTCAGTGATTTTGCTGAAAAAAACTTCGCTACCCTCCGCTACCTACCGCTACCTTCGCTAGCACATCTCAGCGCTTTTGCAAGAATAAAAAATCCGCTACCTACCGCTACCTTCCCTACCATATTTCAATGCTTTTGCTTAAAAAAACTTAGCTACCCTCCACTACCTACCGCTATCTTCGCTACCACATCTCAGCGCTTTTGCTAGAAAAAAAACTTCACTACCCTCCGCTACCTACCGCTACCCTCGCTACCACATCTCAGCGCTTTTGCTAGAAAAAAAACTTCGCTACCCTCCGCTAACTACCGCTACATTCGCTACCACATTTCAGTGATTTTGCTTTAAAAAAAATTCGCTACCCTCCGCTACCTACCGCTACCTTCGCTACCATATTTCAGTGCTTTTGCTGGAAAAAAAAATTCGCTACCCTCCGCTACCTACCGCTACCTTCGCTACCACATTTCAGTGATTTTGCTGGAAAAAAAATTCGCTACCCTCCACTACCTACCGCTACCTTCGCTACCATATTTCAGTGCTTTTGCTGGAAAAAAAAACTTCGCTACCCTCCGCTACCTACCGCTACCTTCGCTACGACATTTCAGTGCTTTTGCTGAAAATAAAACTTCGCTACCCTCCGCTACCTACCGCTACCTTCGCTACCACATTACATTGCTTTTGCTGAAAAAAAAAATTCGCTACCCTCCGCTACCTACCGCTACCTTCGCTACCATATTTCACTGCTTTTGCTGGAAAAAAACTACGCTACCCTCCACTACCTACCGCTACCTTCGCTACCACATTTCAGTGATTTTGCTGGAAAAAAAAACTCCGCTACCCTCCACTACCTACCGCTACCACATTTCAGTGCTTTTGCTGAAAAAAAAACTTCGCTAACCTCCGCTACCTACCGCTACCTTCGCTACCATATTTCAATGCTTTTGCTGAAAAAAATCCGATACCTTCCGCTACCTACTGCTACCTTCGCTACCACATCTCAGCGCTAGAAAAAAAACTTCGCTACCCTCCGCTACCTACTGCTACCTTCGCTACCATATTTCAGTGCTTTTGCTGGAAAAAAAAACTCCGCTACCCTCCACTACCTACCGCTACCACATTTCAGTGCTTTTGCTGAAAAAAAAACTTCGCTAACCTCCGCTACCTACCGCTACCTTCGCTACCATATTTCAGTGCTTTTGCTGGAAAAAAAATCCGATACCCTCCGCTACCTACCGCTACCTTCGCTACCACGTCATTGCTTTTGATGAAAAAAAAAACTTCGCTACCATCCGCTACCTACCGCTACCTTCGCTACCACATCTCAGCGCTTTTGCTAGAAAAAAAACTTCGCTACCCTCTGCTACCTACCGCTACCTTCGCTACCATATTTCAGTGCTTTTGCTGGAAAAAAACTTCGCTACCCTCCGCTACCTACCGCTTCCTTCGCTACCACATTTCAGTGATTTTGCTGAAAATAAAACTTCGCTACCCTCCGCTACCTACCGCTACCTTCGCTACCACATTTCAGTGCTTTTGCTGAAAATAAAACTTCGCTACCCTCCGCTACCTACCGCTACCTTCGCTACCACATTACATTGCTTTTGCTGAAAAAAAAAATTCGCTACCCTCCGCTACCTACCGCTACCTTCGCTACCATATTTCACTGCTTTTGCTGGAAAAAAACTACGCTACCCTCCGCTACCTACCGCTACCTTCGCTACCATATTTCAATGCTTTTGCTGAAAAAAATCCGATACCTTCCGCTACCTACTGCTACCTTCGCTACCACATCTCAGCGCTAGAAAAAAAACTTCGCTACCCTCCGCTACCTACTGCTACCTTCGCTACCATATTTCAGTGCTTTTGCTGGAAAAAAAAACTCCGCTACCCTCCACTACCTACCGCTACCACATTTCAGTGCTTTTGCTGAAAAAAAAAACTTCGCTAACCTCCGCTACCTACCGCTACCTTCGCTACCATATTTCAGTGCTTTTGCTGGAAAAAAAATCCGCTACCCTCCGCTACCTACCGCTACCTTCGCTACCACGTCATTGCTTTTGATGAAAAAAAAAACTTCGCTACCCTCTGCTACCTACCGCTACCTTCGCTACCACATCTCAGCGCTTTTGCTAGAAAAAAAACTTCCCTACCCTCTGCTACCTACCGCTACCTTCGCTACCATATTTCAGTGCTTTTGCTGGAAAAAAACTTCGCTACCCTCCGCTACCTACCGCTACCTTCGCTACCACATTTCAGTGATTTTGCTGAAAAAAACTTCGCTACCCTCCGCTACCTACCGCTACCTTCGCTAGCACATCTCAGCGCTTTTGCAAGAATAAAAAATCCGCTACCTACCGCTACCTTCCCTACCATATTTCAATGCTTTTGCTTAAAAAAACTTAGCTACCCTCCACTACCTACCGCTATCTTCGCTACCACATCTCAGCGCTTTTGCTAGAAAAAAAACTTCACTACCCTCCGCTACCTACCGCTACCCTCGCTACCACATCTCAGCGCTTTTGCTAGAAAAAAAACTTCGCTACCCTCCGCTAACTACCGCTACATTCGCTACCACATTTCAGTGCTTTTGCTGGAAAAAAACTTCGCTACCCTCCGCTACCTACCGCTACCTTCGCTACCGTATTTCAATGCTTTTGCTGAAAAAAAATTCGCTACCCTCCGCTACCTACCGCTACCTTCGCTACCACATCTCAGCACTTTTGCTACAAAAAAAACTTCGCTACCCTCCGCTACCTACCGCTACCTTTGCTACTATATTTCAGTGCTTTTGCTGGAAAAAAAATTTCGCTACCCTCCGCTACCTACCGCTAGCTTCGTTACCACATCTCAGCGCTTTTGCTAGAAGAAAAATCCGCTACCTACCGCTACCTTCGATACCATATTTCAATACTTTTGCTGAAAAAAAATTCGCTACCCTCCGCTACCTACCGCTACCTTCGCTACCACATCTCAGCGCTTTTGCTAGAAAAAAAACTTTGGCTCCCCTCCGCTACCTACTACTACCTACGCTACCATATTTCAGTGCTTTTGCTGGAAAAAAACTTCGCCACACTCCGCTACGTACCGCTACCTTCGCTACCACATTTCAATGCTTTTGCTGAAAAAAAATCCGCTACCTTCCGCTACCTACCGCTACATTCGCTACCACATTTCAATGCTTTTGCTGAAAAAAAATTTGCTACCCTCCGCTACCTACCGCTACCTTCGCTACCACATCTCAGCGCTTTTGCTAGAAAAAAAACTTCGCTACCCTCCTCTACCTACTGCTACCTTCGCTTCGATATTTCAGTGCCTTTGCTGGAAAAAAAAAACTATGCTACCCTCCGCTACCTACCGCTACCTTCGCTACCACATTTCAGTGCTTTTGCTGAAAAAAAAAAACTTCGCTACCCTCCGCTACCTACCGCTACCTTCCCTACCATATTTCAGTGCTTTTGCTGGAAAAAAAATTCGCTACCCTCCGCTACCTACCGCTACCTTCACTACGACATTTCAGTGCTTTTGCTGAAAAAAAATTCGCTACCCTCCGCTACCTACCGCTACCTTCGCTACCACATCTCACCGCTTTTGCTAGAAAAAAAACTTCGCTACCCTCCGCTACCTACCGCAACCTTCGCTACCATATTTCAGTGCTTTTGCTGGAAAAAAAACTTCGCTACCCTCCGCTACGTACCGCTACCTAAGCTACCATATTTCAGTGCTTTTGCTGAAAAAAAATTCCCTACCCTCCGCTACCTACCGCTACCTTCGCTACCATATTTCAGTGCTTTTGCTGAAAAAAACTTCGCTACCCTCCCCTACCTACCGCTACCTTCGCTACCACATCTCAGCGCTTTTGCTGAAATAAAAATGAATTTCCAAATGAAAGTTAAAATGAATTTGAAATGAAAATCGATTTGCATTTGAAAATGGAAGTGAACACGAATTTGAAATGAAAATCGATTTGCATATGAAAATTGAAGTAAAAACGAATTTGAAATGAAAATGAATTTCCAAATGAAAGTGAAAACGAATTTGAAATGAAAATCGAATTGCAAATGAAAATGAAAGTGAAAACGAATTTGAAATGGAAATCGATTTGCAAATGAAAATGGAAGTGAAAAAACGAATTTGAAATGAAAATCGAATTTCAAATGAAAATGAAAGTGAAAACGAATTTGAAATGGAAATCGATTTGCAAATGAAAAGAGAAAATGAATTTAAACTGAAAATCAATTTGCAAATGAAAATGAAAATGAATTTGAAATGAAAATCGATTTGCAAATGAAATGTGAAAATGAATTTGAACTGAAAATCGAATTCCAAATGATAATGAAAGTGACAATAAATTTGAAATGAAAATCGATTTGCAAATGAAAATGGAGGTGAAAAGGAATTTGAAATGAAAATCGATTTGCAAATGAAAATGAAAATGAATTTGAAATGAAAATCGATTTGCAATTGAAAATGGAAGTGAACACGAATTTGAAATGAAAATCGAATTGCAAATGAAAAAGAAAGTGAAAACGAATTTGAAATGGTAATCGATTTGCAAATGAAAATAAAAGTGAAAACAAATTTGAAATGAAAATCAATTTGCAAATGAAAATGAAAATGAATTTGAAATGAAAATCAATTTGCAAATGAAAATGAAAATGAATTTGAAATGAAAATCGATTTGCAAATGAAAATGGAGGTGAAAACGAATTTGAAATGAAAATCGATTTGCAAATGAAAATGAAAATGAATTTGAAATGAAAATCGATTTGCAATTGAAAATGAAAGTGAACACGAATTTTAAATGGAAATCGATTTGCAAATGAAAATGGAAGTGAAAACGAATTTGAAATGAAAATCGAATTGCAAATGAAAAAGAAAGTGAAAACGAATTTGAAATGGAAATCGATTTGCAAATGAAAATAAAAGTGAAAACAAATTTGAAATAAAAATCAATTTGCAAATGAAAATGAAAATGAATTTGAAATGAAAATCAATTTGCAAATGAAAATGAAAATGAATTTGAAATGAAAATCGATTTGCAAATCTAAATAGAAGTAAAAAGGAATTTGAAATGAAAATCAATTTGCAAATGAAAATGAAAATGAATTTGAAATGAAAATCGATTTGCAAATCTAAATGGAAGTAAAAAGGAATTTGAAATGAAAATGAAATTCCAATTGAATTGAAATGAAAATCGATTTGAAAATGAAAATAAAAGTGAAAACGAATTTGAAATGAAAATCGATTTGCAAATGAAAATGAAAATGAAAATGGAAGAGAAAACGAATTTGAAATGAAAAACAATTTGCAAATGAAAATGAAAATGATAATGAAAGTGAAAATGAATTTGAAATGAAAATCGATTTGCAAATGATAATAAAAGTGAAAATGAATTTGAAATGAAAATCGATTTGCAAATGAAAATGGAAGTGAACACGAATTTGAAATGAAAGTCGATTTGCATATGAAAATTGAAGTAAAAACGAATTTGAAATGAAAATGAATTTCCAAATGAAAGTGTAAACGAATTTGAATTGAAAATCGAATTGCAAATGAAAATGAAAGTGAAAACGAATTTGAAATGGAAATCGATTTGCAAATGAAAATGGAAGTGAAAACGAATTTGAAATGAAAATCGAATTGCAAATGAAAATGAAAGTGAAAACGAATTTGAAATGGAAACCAAGTTGCAAATGAAAATAAAAGTGAAAACAAATTTGAAATGAAAATCAATTTGCAAATGAAAATGAAAATGAATTTGAAATGAAAATCAATTTGCAAATGAAAATGAAAATGAATTTGAAATGAAAATTGATTTGCAAATCTAAATGGAAGTAAAAAGGAATTTGAAATGAAAATGAAATTCCAAATGAATTGAAATGAAAATCGATTTGAAAATGAAAATAAAAGTGAAAACGAATTTGAAATGAAAATCGATTTGCAAATGAAAATGAAAATGAAAATGGAAGGGAAAACGAATTTGAAATGAAAAATAATTTGCAAATGAAAATGAAAATGATAATGAAAGTGAAAATGAATTTGAAATGAAAATCGATTTGCAAATGATAATAAAAGTGAAAATGAATTTGAAATGAAAATCGATTTGCAAATGAAAATGGAAATGAAAACGAATTTGAAATGAAAATCGATTTGCAAATGAAAAGTGAAATTGAGTTTGAACTGAATATCGATTTGCAAATCAAAATGGAAGTGACAATAAATTTGAACTGAAGATCGATTTGCAAATGATAATGCAAATGAACCGCTACCACATTTCAGTGCTTTTGCTGAAAAAAAAAACTTCGCTAACCTCCGCTACCTACCGCTACCTTCGCTACCATATTTCAGTGCTTTTGCTGGAAAAAAAATCCGCTACCCTCCGCTACCTACCGCTACCTTCGCTACCACGTCATTGCTTTTGATGAAAAAAAAAACTTCGCTACCCTCTGCTACCTACCGCTACCTTCGCTACCACATCTCAGCGCTTTTGCTAGAAAAAAAACTTCGCTACCCTCTGCTACCTACCGCTACCTTCGCTACCATATTTCAGTGCTTTTGCTGGAAAAAAACTTCGCTACCCTCCGCTACCTACCGCTACCTTCGCTACCACATTTCAGTGATTTTGCTGAAAAAAACTTCGCTACCCTCCGCTACCTACCGCTACCTTCGCTAGCACATCTCAGCGCTTTTGCAAGAATAAAAAATCCGCTACCTACCGCTACCTTCCCTACCATATTTCAATGCTTTTGCTTAAAAAAACTTAGCTACCCTCCACTACCTACCGCTATCTTCGCTACCACATCTCAGCGCTTTTGCTAGAAAAAAAACTTCACTACCCTCCGCTACCTACCGCTACCCTCGCTACCACATCTCAGCGCTTTTGCTAGAAAAAAAACTTCGCTACCCTCCGCTAACTACCGCTACATTCGCTACCACATTTCAGTGATTTTGCTTAAAAAAAAATTCGCTACCCTCCGCTACCTACCGCTACCTTCGCTACCATATTTCAGTGCTTTTGCTGGAAAAAAAAATTCGCTACCCTCCGCTACCTACCGCTACCTTCGCTACCACATTTCAGTGATTTTGCTGGAAAAAAAATTCGCTACCCTCCACTACCTACCGCTACCTTCGCTACCATATTTCAGTGCTTTTGCTGGAAAAAAAAACTTCGCTACCCTCCGCTACCTACCGCTACCTTCGCTACGACATTTCAGTGCTTTTGCTGAAAATAAAACTTCGCTACCCTCCGCTACCTACCGCTACCTTCGCTACCACATTACATTGCTTTTGCTGAAAATAAAACTTCGCTACCCTCCGCTACCTACCGCTACCTTCGCTACCACATTACATTGCTTTTGCTGAAAAAAAAAATTCGCTACCCTCCGCTACCTACCGCTACCTTCGCTACCATATTTCACTGCTTTTGCTGGAAAAAAACTACGCTACCCTCCACTACCTACCGCTACCTTCGCTACCACATTTCAGTGATTTTGCTGGAAAAAAAAACTCCGCTACCCTCCACTACCTACCGCTACCACATTTCAGTGCTTTAGCTGAAAAAAAAACTTCGCTAACCTCCGCTACCTACCGCTACCTTCGCTACCATATTTCAATGCTTTTGCTGAAAAAAATCCGATACCTTCCGCTACCTACTGCTACCTTCGCTACCACATCTCAGCGCTAGAAAAAAAACTTCGCTACCCTCCGCTACCTACTGCTACCTTCGCTACCATATTTCAGTGCTTTTGCTGGAAAAAAAAACTCCGCTACCCTCCACTACCTACCGCTACCACATTTCAGTGCTTTTGCTGAAAAAAAAAACTTCGCTAACCTCCGCTACCTACCGCTACCTTCGCTACCATATTTCAGTGCTTTTGCTGGAAAAAAAATCCGCTACCCTCCGCTACCTACCGCTACCTTCGCTACCACGTCATTGCTTTTGATGAAAAAAAAAACTTCGCTACCCTCTGCTACCTACCGCTACCTTCGCTACCACATCTCAGCGCTTTTGCTAGAAAAAAAACTTCGCTACCCTCTGCTACCTACCGCTACCTTCGCTACCATATTTCAGTGCTTTTGCTGGAAAAAAACTTCGCTACCCTCCGCTACCTACCGCTACCTTCGCTACCACATTTCAGTGATTTTGCTGAAAAAAACTTCGCTACCCTCCGCTACCTACCGCTACCTTCGCTAGCACATCTCAGCGCTTTTGCAAGAATAAAAAATCCGCTACCTACCGCTACCTTCCCTACCATATTTCAATGCTTTTGCTTAAAAAAACTTAGCTACCCTCCACTACCTACCGCTATCTTCGCTACCACATCTCAGCGCTTTTGCTAGAAAAAAAACTTCACTACCCTCCGCTACCTACCGCTACCCTCGCTACCACATCTCAGCGCTTTTGCTAGAAAAAAAACTTCGCTACCCTCCGCTAACTACCGCTACATTCGCTACCACATTTCAGTGATTTTGCTTTAAAAAAAATTCGCTACCCTCCGCTACCTACCGCTACCTTCGCTACCATATTTCAGTGCTTTTGCTGGAAAAAAAAATTCGCTACCCTCCGCTACCTACCGCTACCTTCGCTACCACATTTCAGTGATTTTGCTGGAAAAAAAATTCGCTACCCTCCACTACCTACCGCTACCTTCGCTACCATATTGTGCTTTTGCTGGAAAAAAAAACTTCGCTACCCTCCGCTACCTACCGCTACCTTCGCTACGACATTTCAGTGCTTTTGCTGAAAATAAAACTTCGCTACCCTCCGCTACCTACCGCTACCTTCGCTACCACATTACATTGCTTTTGCTGAAAAAAAAAATTCGCTACCCTCCGCTACCTACCGCTACCTTCGCTACCATATTTCACTGCTTTTGCTGGAAAAAAACTACGCTACCCTCCACTACCTACCGCTACCTTCGCTACCACATTTCAGTGATTTTGCTGGAAAAAAAAACTCCGCTACCCTCCACTACCTACCGCTACCACATTTCAGTGCTTTTGCTGAAAAAAAAACTTCGCTAACCTCCGCTACCTACCGCTACCTTCGCTACCATATTTCAATGCTTTTGCTGAAAAAAATCCGATACCTTCCGCTACCTACTGCTACCTTCGCTACCACATCTCAGCGCTAGAAAAAAAACTTCGCTACCCTCCGCTACCTACTGCTACCTTCGCTACCATATTTCAGTGCTTTTGCTGGAAAAAAAAACTCCGCTACCCTCCACTACCTACCGCTACCACATTTCAGTGCTTTTGCTGAAAAAAAAACTTCGCTAACCTCCGCTACCTACCGCTACCTTCGCTACCATATTTCAGTGCTTTTGCTGGAAAAAAAATCCGATACCCTCCGCTACCTACCGCTACCTTCGCTACCACGTCATTGCTTTTGATGAAAAAAAAAACTTCGCTACCATCCGCTACCTACCGCTACCTTCGCTACCACATCTCAGCGCTTTTGCTAGAAAAAAAACTTCGCTACCCTCTGCTACCTACCGCTACCTTCGCTACCATATTTCAGTGCTTTTGCTGGAAAAAAACTTCGCTACCCTCCGCTACCTACCGCTTCCTTCGCTACCACATTTCAGTGATTTTGCTGAAAATAAAACTTCGCTACCCTCCGCTACCTACCGCTACCTTCGCTACCACATTTCAGTGCTTTTGCTGAAAATAAAACTTCGCTACCCTCCGCTACCTACCGCTACCTTCGCTACCACATTACATTGCTTTTGCTGAAAAAAAAAATTCGCTACCCTCCGCTACCTACCGCTACCTTCGCTACCATATTTCACTGCTTTTGCTGGAAAAAAACTACGCTACCCTCCGCTACCTACCGCTACCTTCGCTACCATATTTCAATGCTTTTGCTGAAAAAAATCCGATACCTTCCGCTACCTACTGCTACCTTCGCTACCACATCTCAGCGCTAGAAAAAAAACTTCGCTACCCTCCGCTACCTACTGCTACCTTCGCTACCATATTTCAGTGCTTTTGCTGGAAAAAAAAACTCCGCTACCCTCCACTACCTACCGCTACCACATTTCAGTGCTTTTGCTGAAAAAAAAAACTTCGCTAACCTCCGCTACCTACCGCTACCTTCGCTACCATATTTCAGTGCTTTTGCTGGAAAAAAAATCCGCTACCCTCCGCTACCTACCGCTACCTTCGCTACCACGTCATTGCTTTTGATGAAAAAAAAAACTTCGCTACCCTCTGCTACCTACCGCTACCTTCGCTACCACATCTCAGCGCTTTTGCTAGAAAAAAAACTTCGCTACCCTCTGCTACCTACCGCTACCTTCGCTACCATATTTCAGTGCTTTTGCTGGAAAAAAACTTCGCTACCCTCCGCTACCTACCGCTACCTTCGCTACCACATTTCAGTGATTTTGCTGAAAAAAACTTCGCTACCCTCCGCTACCTACCGCTACCTTCGCTAGCACATCTCAGCGCTTTTGCAAGAATAAAAAATCCGCTACCTACCGCTACCTTCCCTACCATATTTCAATGCTTTTGCTTAAAAAAACTTAGCTACCCTCCACTACCTACCGCTATCTTCGCTACCACATCTCAGCGCTTTTGCTAGAAAAAAAACTTCACTACCCTCCGCTACCTACCGCTACCCTCGCTACCACATCTCAGCGCTTTTGCTAGAAAAAAAACTTCGCTACCCTCCGCTAACTACCGCTACATTCGCTACCACATTTCAGTGCTTTTGCTGGAAAAAAACTTCGCTACCCTCCGCTACCTACCGCTACCTTCGCTACCGTATTTCAATGCTTTTGCTGAAAAAAAATTCGCTACCCTCCGCTACCTACCGCTACCTTCGCTACCACATCTCAGCACTTTTGCTACAAAAAAAACTTCGCTACCCTCCGCTACCTACCGCTACCTTTGCTACTATATTTCAGTGCTTTTGCTGGAAAAAAAATTTCGCTACCCTCCGCTACCTACCGCTAGCTTCGTTACCACATCTCAGCGCTTTTGCTAGAAGAAAAATCCGCTACCTACCGCTACCTTCGATACCATATTTCAATACTTTTGCTGAAAAAAAATTCGCTACCCTCCGCTACCTACCGCTACCTTCGCTACCACATCTCAGCGCTTTTGCTAGAAAAAAAACTTTGGCTCCCCTCCGCTACCTACTACTACCTACGCTACCATATTTCAGTGCTTTTGCTGGAAAAAAACTTCGCCACACTCCGCTACGTACCGCTACCTTCGCTACCACATTTCAATGCTTTTGCTGAAAAAAAATCCGCTACCTTCCGCTACCTACCGCTACATTCGCTACCACATTTCAATGCTTTTGCTGAAAAAAAATTTGCTACCCTCCGCTACCTACCGCTACCTTCGCTACCACATCTCAGCGCTTTTGCTAGAAAAAAAACTTCGCTACCCTCCTCTACCTACTGCTACCTTCGCTTCGATATTTCAGTGCCTTTGCTGGAAAAAAAAAACTATGCTACCCTCCGCTACCTACCGCTACCTTCGCTACCACATTTCAGTGCTTTTGCTGAAAAAAAAAAACTTCGCTACCCTCCGCTACCTACCGCTACCTTCCCTACCATATTTCAGTGCTTTTGCTGGAAAAAAAATTCGCTACCCTCCGCTACCTACCGCTACCTTCACTACGACATTTCAGTGCTTTTGCTGAAAAAAAATTCGCTACCCTCCGCTACCTACCGCTACCTTCGCTACCACATCTCACCGCTTTTGCTAGAAAAAAAACTTCGCTACCCTCCGCTACCTACCGCAACCTTCGCTACCATATTTCAGTGCTTTTGCTGGAAAAAAAACTTCGCTACCCTCCGCTACCTACCGCTACCTAAGCTACCATATTTCAGTGCTTTTGCTGAAAAAAAATTCCCTACCCTCCGCTACCTACCGCTACCTTCGCTACCATATTTCAGTGCTTTTGCTGAAAAAAATTTCGCTACCCTCCCCTACCTACCGCTACCTTCGCTACCACATCTCAGCGCTTTTGCTGAAATAAAAATGAATTTCCAAATGAAAGTTAAAATGAATTTGAAATGAAAATCGATTTGCATTTGAAAATGGAAGTGAACACGAATTTGAAATGAAAATCGATTTGCATATGAAAATTGAAGTAAAAACGAATTTGAAATGAAAATGAATTTCCAAATGAAAGTGAAAACGAATTTGAAATGAAAATCGAATTGCAAATGAAAATGAAAGTGAAAACGAATTTGAAATGGAAATCGATTTGCAAATGAAAATGGAAGTGAAAAAACGAATTTGAAATGAAAATCGAATTTCAAATGAAAATGAAAGTGAAAACGAATTTGAAATGGAAATCGATTTGCAAATGAAAAGAGAAAATGAATTTAAACTGAAAATCAATTTGCAAATGAAAATGAAAATGAATTTGAAATGAAAATCGATTTGCAAATGAAATGTGAAAATGAATTTGAACTGAAAATCGAATTCCAAATGATAATGAAAGTGACAATAAATTTGAAATGAAAATCGATTTGCAAATGAAAATGGAGGTGAAAAGGAATTTGAAATGAAAATCGATTTGCAAATGAAAATGAAAATGAATTTGAAATGAAAATCGATTTGCAATTGAAAATGGAAGTGAACACGAATTTGAAATGAAAATCGAATTGCAAATGAAAAAGAAAGTGAAAACGAATTTGAAATGGTAATCGATTTGCAAATGAAAATAAAAGTGAAAACAAATTTGAAATAAAAATCAATTTGCAAATGAAAATAAAAGTGAAAACAAATTTGAAATGAAAATCAATTTGCAAATGAAAATGAAAATGAATTTGAAATGAAAATCAATTTGCAAATGAAAATGAAAATGAATTTGAAATGAAAATCGATTTGCAAATGAAAATGGAGGTGAAAACGAATTTGAAATGAAAATCGATTTGCAAATGAAAATGAAAATGAATTTGAAATGAACATCGATTTGCAATTGAAAATGAAAGTGAACACGAATTTTAAATGGAAATCGATTTGCAAATGAAAATGGAAGTGAAAACGAATTTGAAATGAAAATCGAATTGCAAATGAAAAAGAAAGTGAAAACGAATTTGAAATGGAAATCAATTTGCAAATGAAAATAAAAGTGAAAACAAATTTGAAATAAAAATCAATTTGCAAATGAAAATGAAAATGAATTTGAAATGAAAATCAATTTGCAAATGAAAATGAAAATGAATTTGAAATGAAAATCGATTTGCAAATCTAAATAGAAGTAAAAAGGAATTTGAAATGAAAATCAATTTGCAAATGAAAATGAAAATGAATTTGAAATGAAAATCGATTTGCAAATCTAAATGGAAGTAAAAAGGAATTTGAAATGAAAATGAAATTCCAATTGAATTGAAATGAAAATCGATTTGAAAATGAAAATAAAAGTGAAAACGAATTTGAAATGAAAATCGATTTGCAAATGAAAATGAAAATGAAAATGGAAGAGAAAACGAATTTGAAATGAAAAACAATTTGCAAATGAAAATGAAAATGATAATGAAAGTGAAAATGAATTTGAAATGAAAATCGATTTGCAAATGATAATAAAAGTGAAAATGAATTTGAAATGAAAATCGATTTGCAAATGAAAATGGAAGTGAACACGAATTTGAAATGAAAGTCGATTTGCATATGAAAATTGAAGTAAAAACGAATTTGAAATGAAAATGAATTTCCAAATGAAAGTGTAAACGAATTTGAATTGAAAATCGAATTGCAAATGAAAATGAAAGTGAAAACGAATTTGAAATGGAAATCGATTTGCAAATGAAAATGGAAGTGAAAACGAATTTGAAATGAAAATCGAATTGCAAATGAAAATGAAAGTGAAAACGAATTTGAAATGGAAACCAAGTTGCAAATGAAAATAAAAGTGAAAACAAATTTGAAATGAAAATCAATTTGCAAATGAAAATGAAAATGAATTTGAAATGAAAATCAATTTGCAAATGAAAATGAAAATGAATTTGAAATGAAAATTGATTTGCAAATCTAAATGGAAGTAAAAAGGAATTTGAAATGAAAATGAAATTCCAAATGAATTGAAATGAAAATCGATTTGAAAATGAAAATAAAAGTGAAAACGAATTTGAAATGAAAATCGATTTGCAAATGAAAATGAAAATGAAAATGGAAGGGAAAACGAATTTGAAATGAAAAATAATTTGCAAATGAAAATGAAAATGATAATGAAAGTGAAAATGAATTTGAAATGAAAATCGATTTGCAAATGATAATAAAAGTGAAAATGAATTTGAAATGAAAATCGATTTGCAAATGAAAATGGAAATGAAAACGAATTTGAAATGAAAATCGATTTGCAAATGAAAAGTGAAATTGAGTTTGAACTGAATATCGATTTGCAAATCAAAATGGAAGTGACAATAAATTTGAACTGAAGATCGATTTGCAAATGATAATGCAAATGAACCGCTACCACATTTCAGTGCTTTTGCTGAAAAAAAAAACTTCGCTAACCTCCGCTACCTACCGCTACCTTCGCTACCATATTTCAGTGCTTTTGCTGGAAAAAAAATCCGCTACCCTCCGCTACCTACCGCTACCTTCGCTACCACGTCATTGCTTTTGATGAAAAAAAAAACTTCGCTACCCTCTGCTACCTACCGCTACCTTCGCTACCACATCTCAGCGCTTTTGCTAGAAAAAAAACTTCGCTACCCTCTGCTACCTACCGCTACCTTCGCTACCATATTTCAGTGCTTTTGCTGGAAAAAAACTTCGCTACCCTCCGCTACCTACCGCTACCTTCGCTACCACATTTCAGTGATTTTGCTGAAAAAAACTTCGCTACCCTCCGCTACCTACCGCTACCTTCGCTAGCACATCTCAGCGCTTTTGCAAGAATAAAAATCCGCTACCTACCGCTACCTTCCCTACCATATTTCAATGCTTTTGCTTAAAAAAACTTAGCTACCCTCCACTACCTACCGCTATCTTCGCTACCACATCTCAGCGCTTTTGCTAGAAAAAAAACTTCACTACCCTCCGCTACCTACCGCTACCCTCGCTACCACATCTCAGCGCTTTTGCTAGAAAAAAAACTTCGCTACCCTCCGCTAACTACCGCTACATTCGCTACCACATTTCAGTGATTTTGCTTAAAAAAAAATTCGCTACCCTCCGCTACCTACCGCTACCTTCGCTACCATATTTCAGTGCTTTTGCTGGAAAAAAAAATTCGCTACCCTCCGCTACCTACCGCTACCTTCGCTACCACATTTCAGTGATTTTGCTGGAAAAAAAATTCGCTACCCTCCACTACCTACCGCTACCTTCGCTACCATATTTCAGTGCTTTTGCTGGAAAAAAAAACTTCGCTACCCTCCGCTACCTACCGCTACCTTCGCTACGACATTTCAGTGCTTTTGCTGAAAATAAAACTTCGCTACCCTCCGCTACCTACCGCTACCTTCGCTACCACATTACATTGCTTTTGCTGAAAAAAAAAATTCGCTACCCTCCGCTACCTACCGCTACCTTCGCTACCATATTTCACTGCTTTTGCTGGAAAAAAACTACGCTACCCTCCACTACCTACCGCTACCTTCGCTACCACATTTCAGTGATTTTGCTGGAAAAAAAAACTCCGCTACCCTCCACTACCTACCGCTACCACATTTCAGTGCTTTTGCTGAAAAAAAAACTTCGCTAACCTCCGCTACCTACCGCTACCTTCGCTACCATATTTCAATGCTTTTGCTGAAAAAAATCCGATACCTTCCGCTACCTACTGCTACCTTCGCTACCACATCTCAGCGCTAGAAAAAAAACTTCGCTACCCTCCGCTACCTACTGCTACCTTCGCTACCATATTTCAGTGCTTTTGCTGGAAAAAAAAACTCCGCTACCCTCCACTACCTACCGCTACCACATTTCAGTGCTTTTGCTGAAAAAACAACTTCGCTAACCTCCGCTACCTACCGCTACCTTCGCTACCATATTTCAGTGCTTTTGCTGGAAAAAAAATCCGATACCCTCCGCTACCTACCGCTACCTTCGCTACCACGTCATTGCTTTTGATGAAAAAAAAAACTTCGCTACCATCCGCTACCTACCGCTACCTTCGCTACCACATCTCAGCGCTTTTGCTAGAAAAAAAACTTCGCTACCCTCTGCTACCTACCGCTACCTTCGCTACCATATTTCAGTGCTTTTGCTGGAAAAAAACTTCGCTACCCTCCGCTACCTACCGCTTCCTTCGCTACCACATTTCAGTGATTTTGCTGAAAATAAAACTTCGCTACCCTCCGCTACCTACCGCTACCTTCGCTACCACATTTCAGTGCTTTTGCTGAAAATAAAACTTCGCTACCCTCCGCTACCTACCGCTACCTTCGCTACCACATTACATTGCTTTTGCTGAAGAAAAAAAATTCGCTACCCTCCGCTACCTACCGCTACCTTCGCTACCATATTTCACTGCTTTTGCTGGAAAAAAACTACGCTACCCTCCGCTACCTACCGCTACCTTCGCTACCATATTTCAATGCTTTTGCTGAAAAAAATCCGATACCTTCCGCTACCTACTGCTACCTTCGCTACCACATCTCAGCGCTAGAAAAAAAACTTCGCTACCCTCCGCTACCTACTGCTACCTTCGCTACCATATTTCAGTGCTTTTGCTGGAAAAAAAAACTCCGCTACCCTCCACTACCTACCGCTACCACATTTCAGTGCTTTTGCTGAAAAAAAAAACTTCGCTAACCTCCGCTACCTACCGCTACCTTCGCTACCATATTTCAGTGCTTTTGCTGGAAAAAAAATCCGCTACCCTCCGCTACCTACCGCTACCTTCGCTACCACGTCATTGCTTTTGATGAAAAAAAAAACTTCGCTACCCTCTGCTACCTACCGCTACCTTCGCTACCACATCTCAGCGCTTTTGCTAGAAAAAAAACTTCGCTACCCTCTGCTACCTACCGCTACCTTCGCTACCATATTTCAGTGCTTTTGCTGGAAAAAAACTTCGCTACCCTCCGCTACCTACCGCTACCTTCGCTACCACATTTCAGTGATTTTGCTGAAAAAAACTTCGCTACCCTCCGCTACCTACCGCTACCTTCGCTAGCACATCTCAGCGCTTTTGCAAGAATAAAAAATCCGCTACCTACCGCTACCTTCCCTACCATATTTCAATGCTTTTGCTTAAAAAAACTTAGCTACCCTCCACTACCTACCGCTATCTTCGCTACCACATCTCAGCGCTTTTGCTAGAAAAAAAACTTCACTACCCTCCGCTACCTACCGCTACCCTCGCTACCACATCTCAGCGCTTTTGCTTAAAAAAACTTAGCTACCCTCCACTACCTACCGCTATCTTCGCTACCACATCTCAGCGCTTTTGCTAGAAAAAAAACTTCACTACCCTCCGCTACCTACCGCTACCCTCGCTACCACATCTCAGCGCTTTTGCTAGAAAAAAAACTTCGCTACCCTCCGCTAACTACCGCTACATTCGCTACCACATTTCAGTGCTTTTGCTGGAAAAAAACTTCGCTACCCTCCGCTACCTACCGCTACCTTCGCTACCGTATTTCAATGCTTTTGCTGAAAAAAAATTCGCTACCCTCCGCTACCTACCGCTACCTTCGCTACCACATCTCAGCACTTTTGCTACAAAAAAAACTTCGCTACCCTCCGCTACCTACCGCTACCTTTGCTACTATATTTCAGTGCTTTTGCTGGAAAAAAAATTTCGCTACCCTCCGCTACCTACCGCTAGCTTCGTTACCACATCTCAGCGCTTTTGCTAGAAGAAAAATCCGCTACCTACCGCTACCTTCGATACCATATTTCAATACTTTTGCTGAAAAAAAATTCGCTACCCTCCGCTACCTACCGCTACCTTCGCTACCACATCTCAGCGCTTTTGCTAGAAAAAAAACTTTGGCTCCCCTCCGCTACCTACTACTACCTACGCTACCATATTTCAGTGCTTTTGCTGGAAAAAAACTTCGCCACACTCCGCTACGTACCGCTACCTTCGCTACCACATTTCAATGCTTTTGCTGAAAAAAAATCCGCTACCTTCCGCTACCTACCGCTACATTCGCTACCACATTTCAATGCTTTTGCTGAAAAAAAATTTGCTACCCTCCGCTACCTACCGCTACCTTCGCTACCACATCTCAGCGCTTTTGCTAGAAAAAAAACTTCGCTACCCTCCTCTACCTACTGCTACCTTCGCTTCGATATTTCAGTGCCTTTGCTGGAAAAAAAAAACTATGCTACCCTCCGCTACCTACCGCTACCTTCGCTACCACATTTCAGTGCTTTTGCTGAAAAAAAAAAACTTCGCTACCCTCCGCTACCTACCGCTACCTTCCCTACCATATTTCAGTGCTTTTGCTGGAAAAAAAATTCACTACCCTCCGCTACCTACCGCTACCTTCACTACGACATTTCAGTGCTTTTGCTGAAAAAAAATTCGCTACCCTCCGCTACCTACCGCTACCTTCGCTACCACATCTCACCGCTTTTGCTAGAAAAAAAACTTCGCTACCCTCCGCTACCTACCGCAACCTTCGCTACCATATTTCAGTGCTTTTGCTGGAAAAAAAACTTCGCTACCCTCCGCTACCTACCGCTACCTAAGCTACCATATTTCAGTGCTTTTGCTGAAAAAAAATTCCCTACCCTCCGCTACCTACCGCTACCTTCGCTACCATATTTCAGTGCTTTTGCTGAAAAAAACTTCGCTACCCTCCCCTACCTACCGCTACCTTCGCTACCACATCTCAGCGCTTTTGCTGAAATAAAAATGAATTTCCAAATGAAAGTTAAAATGAATTTGAAATGAAAATCGATTTGCATTTGAAAATGGAAGTGAACACGAATTTGAAATGAAAATCGATTTGCATATGAAAATTGAAGTAAAAACGAATTTGAAATGAAAATGAATTTCCAAATGAAAGTGAAAACGAATTTGAAATGAAAATCGAATTGCAAATGAAAATGAAAGTGAAAACGAATTTGAAATGGAAATCGATTTGCAAATGAAAATGGAAGTGAAAAAACGAATTTGAAATGAAAATCGAATTTCAAATGAAAATGAAAGTGAAAACGAATTTGAAATGGAAATCGATTTGCAAATGAAAAGAGAAAATGAATTTAAACTGAAAATCAATTTGCAAATGAAAATGAAAATGAATTTGAAATGAAAATCGATTTGCAAATGAAATGTGAAAATGAATTTGAACTGAAAATCGAATTCCAAATGATAATGAAAGTGACAATAAATTTGAAATGAAAATCGATTTGCAAATGAAAATGGAGGTGAAAAGGAATTTGAAATGAAAATCGATTTGCAAATGAAAATGAAAATGAATTTGAAATGAAAATCGATTTGCAATTGAAAATGGAAGTGAACACGAATTTGAAATGAAAATCGAATTGCAAATGAAAAAGAAAGTGAAAACGAATTTGAAATGGTAATCGATTTGCAAATGAAAATAAAAGTGAAAACAAATTTGAAATAAAAATCAATTTGCAAATGAAAATAAAAGTGAAAACAAATTTGAAATGAAAATCAATTTGCAAATGAAAATGAAAATGAATTTGAAATGAAAATCAATTTGCAAATGAAAATGAAAATGAATTTGAAATGAAAATCGATTTGCAAATGAAAATGGAGGTGAAAACGAATTTGAAATGAAAATCGATTTGCAAATGAAAATGAAAATGAATTTGAAATGAAAATCGATTTGCAATTGAAAATGAAAGTGAACACGAATTTTAAATGGAAATCGATTTGCAAATGAAAATGGAAGTGAAAACGAATTTGAAATGAAAATCGAATTGCAAATGAAAAAGAAAGTGAAAACGAATTTGAAATGGAAATCGATTTGCAAATGAAAATAAAAGTGAAAACAAATTTGAAATAAAAATCAATTTGCAAATGAAAATGAAAATGAATTTGAAATGAAAATCAATTTGCAAATGAAAATGAAAATGAATTTGAAATGAAAATCGATTTGCAAATCTAAATAGAAGTAAAAAGGAATTTGAAATGAAAATCAATTTGCAAATGAAAATGAAAATGAATTTGAAATGAAAATCGATTTGCAAATCTAAATGGAAGTAAAAAGGAATTTGAAATGAAAATGAAATTCCAATTGAATTGAAATGAAAATCGATTTGAAAATGAAAATAAAAGTGAAAACGAATTTGAAATGAAAATCGATTTGCAAATGAAAATGAAAATGAAAATGGAAGAGAAAACGAATTTGAAATGAAAAACAATTTGCAAATGAAAATGAAAATGATAATGAAAGTGAAAATGAATTTGAAATGAAAATCGATTTGCAAATGATAATAAAAGTGAAAATGAATTTGAAATGAAAATCGATTTGCAAATGAAAATGGAAGTGAACACGAATTTGAAATGAAAGTCGATTTGCATATGAAAATTGAAGTAAAAACGAATTTGAAATGAAAATGAATTTCCAAATGAAAGTGTAAACGAATTTGAATTGAAAATCGAATTGCAAATGAAAATGAAAGTGAAAACGAATTTGAAATGGAAATCGATTTGCAAATGAAAATGGAAGTGAAAACGAATTTGAAATGAAAATCGAATTGCAAATGAAAATGAAAGTGAAAACGAATTTGAAATGGAAACCAAGTTGCAAATGAAAATAAAAGTGAAAACAAATTTGAAATGAAAATCAATTTGCAAATGAAAATGAAAATGAATTTGAAATGAAAATCAATTTGCAAATGAAAATGAAAATGAATTTGAAATGAAAATTGATTTGCAAATCTAAATGGAAGTAAAAAGGAATTTGAAATGAAAATGAAATTCCAAATGAATTGAAATGAAAATCGATTTGAAAATGAAAATAAAAGTGAAAACGAATTTGAAATGAAAATCGATTTGCAAATGAAAATGAAAATGAAAATGGAAGGGAAAACGAATTTGAAATGAAAAATAATTTGCAAATGAAAATGAAAATGATAATGAAAGTGAAAATGAATTTGAAATGAAAATCGATTTGCAAATGATAATAAAAGTGAAAATGAATTTGAAATGAAAATCGATTTGCAAATGAAAATGGAAATGAAAACGAATTTGAAATGAAAATCGATTTGCAAATGAAAAGTGAAATTGAGTTTGAACTGAATATCGATTTGCAAATCAAAATGGAAGTGACAATAAATTTGAACTGAAGATCGATTTGCAAATGATAATGCAAATGAAAATGAATTTGAAATGAAAATCGATTTGCAAATGATAATGAAAGTGAAAATGAATTTGAAATGAAAATCGATTTGCAAATGAAATGTGAAAATGAATTTGAACTGAAAATCGAATTCCAAATGAAAATAAAAGTGAAAACGAATTTGAAATGAAAATCAATTTGCAAATGAAAGTGAAAATGAATTTGAACTGAAAATCGATTTGCAAATGATAGACAAAGTGGAAATGAATTTCAACTGGAAATCGATTTGCAAATGATAATGAAAGTGAAAATAAATTTGAAATGAAAATCGATTTGCAAATAAAATGTGGAAATGAATTTGAACTGGAAATCGATTTGCAAATGATAATGAAAGTGAAAATAAATTTGAAATGAAAATCGATTTCCAAATGAAAATGGAAGTAAAAACTAATTTGAAATGAAAATGAAATTCCAAATGAAAGTAAAAATGATTTTGAAATGAAAATCGATTTGCAAATGATAATGCAAATGAAAATGAATTTGAAATGAAAATCGATTTGCAAATGATTAAAGTGAAAACAAATTTGAAATGAAAATCGATTTGCAAATGAAAAGAGAAAATGAATTTCAACTGAAAATCAATTTGCAAATGAAAATGAAAATGAATTTGAAATGAAAATCGATTTGCAAATGAAATGTGAAAATGAATTTGAACTGAAAATCGAATTCCAAATGATAGACAAAGTGAAAATGAATTTGAACTGGAAATCGATTTGCAAATGATAATGAAAGTGACAATAAATTTGAAATGAAAATCGATTTGCAAATGAAAATGGAGGTGAAAACGAATTTGAAATGAAAATCGATTTGCAAATGAAAATGAAAATGAAAATGGAAGTGGAAACGAATTTGAAATGAAAATTAATTTGCAAATGAAAGTGAAAATGAATTTGAACTGAAAATCGATTTCCAAATGATAGACAAAGTGAAAATGAATTTGAACTGGAAATCGATTTGCAAATGATAATGAAAGTGACAATAAATTTGAAATGAAAATCGATTTGCAAATGAAAATGGAGGTGAAAACGAATTTGAAATGAAAATCGATTTAGAAATGAAAATGAAAATGAAAATGGAAGTGAAAACGAAATTGAAATGAAAATCAATTTGCAAATGAAAATGAAAATGATAATGAAAGTGAAAATGAATTTGAAATGAAAATCGATTTGCAAATGAAAATAAAAGTGAATACGAATTTGAAATGAAAATCGATTTGCAAATGAAAATAAAAGTAAAAACGAATTTGAAATGAAAATCGATTTGAAAATGAAAATGGAAGTTAAAGCAGATTTGAAATGAAAATGAATTTCCACATGAAAGTGAAAACGAATTTGAAATAAAAATCAATTTACAAATGAAAGTGAAAATGAATTTGAAATGAAAATCGATTTGCAAATGAAAATGAGTGAAAATGAATTTGAAATGAAAATCGATTTTCAGTTGAAAATGGAAGTGAAAACGAATTTGAAATGAAAATGGAAGTGAAAACGAATTTGAAATGAAAATCGAATTGCAAATGAAAATGAAAGTGAAAACGAATTTGAAATGGAAATCAATTTGCAAATGAAAATAAAAGTGAAAACAAATTTGAAATGAAAATGAAAATGAATTTGAAATGAAAATCAATTTGCAAATGAAAATGAAAATGAATTTGAAATAAAAACCGATTTGCAAATCTAAATGGAAGTAAAAAGGAATTTGAAATGAAAATGAAATTCCAAATGAATTGAAATGAAAATCGATTTGAAAATGAAAATAAAATTGAAAACGAATTTGAAATGAAAATCGATTTGCAAATGAAAATGAAAATGAAAATGGAAGGGAAAACGAATTTGAAATGAAAAACAATTTGCAAATGAAAATGAAAATGATAATGAAAGTGAAAATGAATTTGAAATGAAAATCGATTTGCAAATGATAATAAAAGTGAAAATGAATTTGAAATGAAAATCGATTTGCAAATGAAAATGGAAGTGAAAACGAATTTGAAATGAAAATCTATTTGCAAATGAAAAGTGAAATTGAGTTTGAACTGAATATCGATTTGCAAATCAAAATGGAAGTGAAAATAAATTTGAACTGAAAATCGATTTGCAAATGATAATGCAAATGAAAATGAATTTGAAATGAAAATCGATTTGCAAATGATAATGAAAGTGAAAATGAATTTGAAATGAAAATCGATTTGCAAATGAAATGTGAAAATGAATTTGAACTGAAAATCGAATTCCAAATGAAAATAAAAGTGAAAATGAATTTGAACTGAAAATCGATTTGCAAATGAAAATGAGTGAAAATGAATTTGAAATGAAAATCGATTTGCAATTGAAAATGAAAGTGAACACGAATTTGAAATGAAAATCAATTTGCAAATGAAAATGAAAATGAATTTGAAATGAAAATCAATTTGCAAATGAAAATGAAAATGAATTTGAAATGAAAATCGACTTGCAAATCTAAATGGAAGTAATAAGGAATTTGAAATGAAAATGAAATTCCAATGAAAGTAAAAATGATTTTGAAATGAAAAACGATTTGCAAATGAAAATGGAGGTGAAAACGAATTTGAAATGAAAATCGATTTGCAAATGAAAATGAAAATGAGAATGGAAGTGAAAACGAATTTGAAATGAAAATCAATTTGCAAATGAAAATGAAAATGATAATGAAAGTGAAAATGAATTTGAAATGAAAATCGATTTGCAAATGAAAATTGAAATAAAAACGAATTTGAAATGAAAATGAATTTCCAAATGAAAGTGAAAATGAATTTGAACTGAAAATCGATTTGCAAATGATAATGAAAGTGAAAATGAATTTGAACTGAAAATCGATTTGCAAATGATTATGCAAATGAAAATGAATTTGAAATGAAAATCGAATTCCAAATGAAAATAAAAGTGAAAACGAATTTGAAATGAAAATCGATTTGCATATGAAAATGAAAATGAATTTGAAATGAAAATCAATTTGCAAATGAAAATGAAAATGAATTTGAAATGAAAATTGATTTGCAAATCTAAATGGAAGTAAAAAGGAATTTGAAATGAAAATGAAATTCCAAATGAATTGAAATGAAAATCGATTTGAAAATGAAAATAAAAGTGAAAACGAATTTGAAATGAAAATCGATTTGCAAATGAAAATGAAAATGAAAATGGAAGGGAAAACGAATTTGAAATGAAAAACAATTTGCAAATGAAAATGAAAATGATAATGAAAGTGAAAATGAATTTGAAATGAAAATCGATTTGCAAATGAAAAGTGAAATTGAGTTTGAACTGAATATCGATTTGCAAATCAAAATGGAAGTGACAATAAATTTGAACTGAAGATCGATTTGCAAATGATAATGCAAATGAAAATGAATTTGAAATGAAAATCGATTTGCAAATGATAATGAAAGTGAAAATGAATTTGAAATGAAAATCGATTTGCAAATGAAATGTGAAAATGAATTTGAATTGAAAATCGATTTGCAAATGAAAATGAGTGAAAATGAATTTGAAATGAAAATCGATTTCCAAATGAAAATGGAAGTAATGATTTTGAAATGAAAATCGATTTGCAAATGATAATGCAAATGAAATTGAATTTGAAATGAAAATCGATTTGCAAATGAAAATTGAAATAAAAACGAATTTGAAATGAAAATGAATTTCCAAATGAAAGTGAAAATGAATTTGAACTGAAACTCGATTTGCAAATGATAATGAAAGTGAAAATGAATTTGAACTGAAAATCGATTTGCAAATGATAATGCAAATGAAAATGAATTTGAAATGAAAATCGAATTCCAAATGAAAATAAAAGTGAAAACGAATTTGAAATGAAAATCGATTTGCATATGAAAGTGAAAATGAATTTGAACTGAAAATTGATTTGCAAATGATAGACAAAGTGAAAATGAATTTGAGCTGGAAATCGATTTGCAAATGATAATGAAAGTAAAAATAAATTTGAAATGAAAATCGATTTGCAAATGAAATGTGAAAATGAGTTTGAACTGAAAATCGATTTGCAAATCAAAATGGAAGTAAAAAGGAATTTGAAATGAAAATCGATTTGCAAATGAAAATGGAAGTGAACACGAATTTGAAATGAAAATCGAATTGCAAATGAAAATGGAAGTGAACACGAATTTGAAATGAAAATCGAATTGCAAATGAAAATTGAAGTAAAAACGAATTTGAAATGAAAATGAATTTCCAAATGAATGTGAAAATGAATTTGAACTGAAAATCGATTTGCAAATGATAATGAAAGTGAAAATGAATTTGAAATGAAAATCGATTTGCAAATGATAATAAAAGTGAAAATAGAAGAGAAAACGAATTTGAAATGAAAAACAATTTGCAAATGAAAATGAAAATGATAATGAAAGTGAAAATGAATTTGAACTGAAAATCGATTTGCAAATGAAAATGAGTGAAAATGAATTTGAAATGAAAATCGATTTCCAAATGAAAATGGAAGTAAAAACTAATTTGAAATGAAAATGAAATTCCAAATGAAAGTAAAAATGATTTTGAAATGAAAATCGATTTGCAAATGATAATGCAAATGAAAATGAATTTGAAATGAAAATCGATTTGCAAATGAAAATGGAAGTGAACACGAATTTGAAATGAAAATCGAATTGCAAATGAAAATGGAAGTGAACACGAATTTGAAATGAAAATCGAATTGCAAATGAAAATTGAAGTAAAAACGAATTTGAAATGAAAATGAATTTCCAAATGAATGTGAAAATGAATTTGAACTGAAAATCGATTTGCAAATGATAATGAAAGTGAAAATGAATTTGAAATGAAAATCGATTTGCAAATGATAATAAAAGTGAAAATAGAAGAGAAAACGAATTTGAAATGAAAAACAATTTGCAAATGAAAATGAAAATGATAATGAAAGTGAAAATGAATTTGAACTGAAAATCGATTTGCAAATGAAAATGAGTGAAAATGAATTTGAAATGAAAATCGATTTCCAAATGAAAATGGAAGTAAAAACTAATTTGAAATGAAAATGAAATTCCAAATGAAAGTAAAAATGATTTTGCAATGAAAATCGATTTGCAAATGATAATGCAAATGAAAATGAATTTGAAATGAAAATCGATTTGCAAATGATTAAAGTGAAAACAAATTTGAAATGAAAATCGATTTGCAAATGAAAAGAGAAAATGAATTTAAACTGAAAATCAATTTGCAAATGAAAATGAAAATGAATTTGAAATGAAA
Organism: Glandiceps talaboti; assembly: GCF_964340395.1. NCBI lineage: Eukaryota > Metazoa > Hemichordata > Enteropneusta > Spengelidae > Glandiceps > Glandiceps talaboti. The sequence goes on along the minus strand of NC_135560.1, from coordinate 14,886 downwards.
ATCGATTTGCAAATGAAATGTGAAAATAAATTTGAACTGAAAATCGAATTCCAAATGAAAATAAAAGTGAAAACGAATTTGAAATGAAAATCAATTTGCAAATGAAAGTGAAAATGAATTTGAACTGAAAATCGATTTGCAAATGATAGACAAAGTGAAAATGAATTTGAACTGGAAATCGATTTGCAAATGATAATGAAAGTGACAGTAAATTTGAAATGAAAATCGATTTGCAAATGAAATGAGAAAATTAATTTGAACTGAAAATCGATTTGCAAATGAATATAAAAGTGAAAACGAATTTGAAATGAAAATCGGAAAATGAATTTAAACTGAAAATCGACCAGTTTTGATCAGTTTTGACCGGTTTAAAACCAGTGTTGACAGGTTTTTATCAGTTTTGACTTGTTTGCACTGGTTTGCGACCAGTTTGGACCGGTTTTGAAAGGTTTGGACAGATTTTGACAAGTTTTGATCGGTTTTGACGGGTTTTGAGTTGTTTGCACCTATTTTTGACCGGTTTTGACCGGTTTGCGACAGGTTTTGACCAGTTTTGATATGTCTGCACAGGTTTTGATTGCACCTATTTTGGACAGGTTTGGATAGGTTTTTGACCGGTTTGGAGAGGTTTGACCTGTTTGCACAGGTTTTGACCAGTTTTGACTGGTTTTAAACCGTTTTGCGACATGTTTTGACCAGTTTTGATCAGTTTTGATCGGTTTCAAACCGGTGTTGACTGGTTCTGATCAGTTTTGACTTGTTTGCACTGGTTTTAGACCAGTGTAGATGGGTTTTCGACCGGTTTGGACCGGTTTTGAAAGGTTTGGACAGGTTTTTGACAAGTTTTGATCGGTTTTGACGGGTTTTGAGTTGTTTGCACCTATTTTTGACCGGTTTGGACTGGTTTGACAGGTTTGTACAGGTTTGACCAGTTTTCACTGGTTTTAAACCGGTTTGCGACAGGTTTTGACCAGTTTTGATCGGTTTTAAACCGGTGTTAACTGGTTTTGATCGGTTTTGACTTGTTTTCACCAGTTTTGGACTGGTTTCGATAGATTTCGACAGGTTTCAATCAGTTTTGACAGGTTTTGACCAGTTTTGATCTGTTTTCACCTGATTATAACCAATTTGGAAGGTTTTGACCGGTATTGACTCATTTTCACCAGTTTTGGACCGCCTTGGATAGGTTTTCGACCGTTTTGGACCGTTTAGACAGGTTGTGACCGGTTTGGAATGTTTGGAATGGTTTTGGACAGGTTTGGATCGGTGTGGACAGGTTCTGGACCGGTTTTGATATGTTTGCACAGGTTTTGACCAGTTTTGATCAGTTTTGACCGGTTTAAAACCAGTGTTGACTGGTTTTTATCAGTTTTGACTTGTTTGCACTGGTTTGCGACCAGTTTGCACCGGTTTTGAAAGGTTTGGACAGGTTTTAACAAGTTTTGATCGGTTTTGACGGGTTTTGAGTTGTTTGCACCTATTTTTGACCGGTTTTGACCGGTTTGCGACAGGTTTTGACCAGTTTTGATCAGTTTTGATCGGTTTTAAACCTGTGTTGACTGGTTTTGAACCGGTTTTGACAGGTTTTGACCAGTTTTGATCAGTTTTGACCGGTTTTAAACCGGTGTTGACTGGTTTCTATCAGTTTGGACTTGCTTGCACTGGCTTTGGACCAGTTTCGATAGGTTTTCGACCGGTTTGGACCGGTTTGGACAGGTTTGGACAGGTTTGGACCAGTTTTGACTGGTTTTGACGGGTTTTGAGTTGTTTGCACCTATTTTGGACAGGTTTGGATAGGTTTTTGACCGGTTTGGACCGGTTTGGACAGGTTTGGACAGGTTTGGACCAGTTTTGACTGGTTTTGACGGGTTTTGAGTTGTTTGCACCTATTTTGGACAGGTTTGGATAGGTTTTTGACCGGTTTGGAGAGGTTTGACCTGTTTGCACAGGTTTTGACCAGTTTTGACTGGTTTTAAACCGGTTTGCGACAGGTTTTGACCAGTGTTGATCGGTTTTAAACCGGTGTTGACTGGTTTTGATCGGTTTTGACTTGTTTTCACCAGTTTTGGACTGGTTTCGATAGATTTCGACAGGTTTGAATCAGTTTTGACAGGTTTTGACCAGTTTTGATCTGTTTTCACCTGATTATAACCAATTTGGAAGGTTTTGACCGGTATTGACTCATTTTCACCAGTTTTGGTCCGCCTTGGATAGGTTTTCGACCGTTTTGGACCGTTTAGACAGGTTGTGACCGGTTTGGAATGGTTTTGGACAGGTTTGGACCGGTTTGGACAGGTTCTGGACCGGTTTTGATATGTTTGCACAGGTTTTGACCAGTTTTGATCAGTTTTGACCGGTTTAAAACCAGTGTTGACTGGTTTTTATCAGTTTTGACTTGTTTGCACTGGTTTGCGACCAGTTTGGACCGGTTTTGAAAGGTTTGGACAGGTTTTGACAAGTTTTGATCGGTTTTGACGGGTTTTGAGTTGTTTGCACCTATTTTTGACCGGTTTTGACCGGTTTGCGACAGGTTCTGACCAGTTTTGATATGTCTGCACAGGTTTTGATCAGTTTTGACCGGTTTAAAACCAGTGTTGACTGGTTTTTATTAGTTTTGACTTGTTTGCACTGGTTTTCGACCGGTTTGGACCGGTTTTGAAAGGTTTGGACAGGTTTTGACAAGTTTTGATCGGTTTTGACGGGTTTTGAGTTGTTTGCACCTATTTTTGACCGGTTTTGACCGGTTTGCGACAGGTTTTGACCAGTTTTGATATGTCTGCACAGGTTTTGATCAGTTTTGACCGGTTTAAAACCAGTGTTGACTGGTTTTTATTAGTTTTGACTTGTTTGCACTGGTTTTCGACCGGTTTGGACCGGTTTTGAAAGGTTTGGACAGGTTTTGACAAGTTTTGATCGGTTTTGACGGGTTTTTAGTTGTTTGCACCTATTTTGGACAGGTTTGGATAGGTTTTTGACCGGTTTGGAGAGGTTTGACCTGTTTGCACAGGTTTTGACCAGTTTTGACTGGTTTTAAACCGTTTTGCGACAGGTTTTGACCAGTTTTGACCAGTTTTGATCGGTTTTAAACCGGTGTTGACTGGTTTTGATCAGTTTTGACTTGTTTGCACTGGTTTTAGACCAGTTTAGATGGGTTTTCGACCGGTTTGGACCGGTTTTGAAAGGTTTGGACAGGTTTTTGACAAGTTTTGATCGGTTTTAAACCGGTGTTGACTGGTTTTGATCAGTTTTGACTTGTTGGCACTGGTTTTGACCAGTTTTGATCAGTTTTGACCGGTTTTAAACCGGTGTTGACTGGTTTTGATCAGTTTTGACTTGTTTGCACTGGTTTTAGACCAGTGTAGATGGGTTTTCGACCAGTTTGGACCGGTTTTGAAAGGTTTGGACAGGTTTTTGACAAGTTTTGATCGGTTTTGACGGGTTTTGAGTTGTTTGCACCTATTTTTGACCGGTTTGGACTGGTTTGACAGGTTTGTACAGGTTTTGACCAGTTTTCACTGGTTTTAAACCGGTTTGCGACAGGTTTTGACCAGTGTTGATCGGTTTTAAACCGGTGTTGACCAGTTTTGACTGGTTTTAAACCGTTTTGCGACAGGTTTTGACCAGTTTTGATCAGTTTTGATCGGTTTTAAACCGGTGTTGACTCGTTTTGATCAGTTTTGACTTGTTTGCACTGGTTTTAGACCAGTGTAGATGGGTTTTCGACCGGTTTGGACCGGTTTTGAAAGGTTTGGACAGGTTTTTGACAAGTTTTGATCGGTTTTGACGGGTTTTGAGTTGTTTGCACCTATTTTTGAACGGTTTGGACTGGTTTGACAGGTTTGTACAGGTTTTGACCAGTTTTCACTGGTTTTAAACCGGTTTGCGACAGGTTTTGACTAGTGTTGATCGGTTTTAAACCGGTGTTGACTGGTTTTGATCGGTTTTGACTTGTTTTCACCAGTTTTGGACTGGTTTCGATAGATTTCGACAGCTTTAAATCAGTTTTGACAGGTTTTGACCAGTTTTGATATGTTTTCACCTGATTATAACCAATTTGGAAGGTTTTGACCGGTATTGACTCATTTTCACCAGTTTTGTCCGCTTTGGAAAGGTTTCGACCGGTTTGGACGGTTTAGACAGGTTGTGACCGGTTTGGAATGGTTTTGTACAGGTTTGGACCGGTTTGGACAGGTTCTGGACCGGTTTTGATATGTTTGCACAGGTTTTGACCAGTTTTGATCAGTTTTGACCGGTTTAAAACCAGTGTTGACTGATTTTTATCAGTTTTGACTTGTTTGCACTGGTTTGCGACCAGTTTGGACCGGTTTTGAAAGGTTTGGACAGGTTTTGACAAGTTTTGATCGGTTTTGACGGGTTTTGAGTTGTTTGCACCTATTTTTGACCGGTTTTGACCGGTTTGCGACAGGTTTTGACCAGTTTTGATCAGTTTTGATCGGTTTAAGCCTGTGTTGACTGGTTTTGAACCGGTTTTGACAGGTTTTGACCAGTTTTGATCAGTTTTGACCGTTTTAAACCGGTGTTGACTGGTTTCTATCAGTTTTGACTTGCTTGCACTGGTTTTGGACCAGTTTCGATAGCTTTTCGACCGGTTTGGACCGGTTTGGACAGGTTTGGACAGGTTTGGACCAGTTTTGACTGGTTTTGACGGGTTTTGAGTTGTTTGCACCTATTTTGGACAGGTTTGGATAGGTATTTGACCGGATTGGAGAGGTTTGACCTGTTTGCACAGGTTTTGACCAGTTTCCACTGGTTTTAAACCGGTTTGCGACAGGTTTTGACCAGTGTTGATCGGTTTTAAACCGGTGTTGACTGGTTTTGATCGGTTTTGACTTGTTTTCACCAGTTTTGGACTGGTTTCGATAGATTTTGACAGGTTTGAATCAGTTTTGACAGGTTTTGACCAGTTTTGATCTGTTTTCACCTGATTATAACCAATTTGGAAGGTTTTGACCGGTGTTGACTCATTTTTACCAGTTTTGGTCCGCCTTGGATAGGTTTTCGACCGGTTTGGACCGTTTAGACAGGTTGTGACCGGTTTGGAATGGTTTTGGACAGGTTTGGACCGGTTTGGACAGGTTCTGGACCGGTTTTGATATATCTGCACAGGTTTTGATCAGTTTTGACCGGTTTAAAACCAGTGTTGACTGGTTTTTATTAGTTTTGACTTGTTTGCATTGGTTTTCGACCGGTTTGGACCGGTTTTGAAAGGTTTGGTCAGGTTTTGACAAGTTTTGATCGGTTTTGACGGGTTTTTAGTTGTTTGCACCTATTTTGGACAGGTTTGGATAGGTTTTTGACCGGTTTGGAGAGGTTTGACCTGTTTGCAAAGGTTTTGACCAGTTTTGACTGGTTTTAAACCGTTTTGGGACAGGTTTTGACCAGTTTTGAACAGTTTTGATCGGTTTTAAACCGGTGTTGACTGGTTTTGATCAGTTTTGACTTGTTTGCACTGGTTTTAGACCAGTGTAGATGGGTTTTCGACCGGTTTGGACCGTTTAGACAGGTTGTGACCGGTTTGGATGGTTTTGGACAGGTTTGGACCGGTTTGGACAGGTTCTGGACCGGTTTTGATATGTTTGCACAGGTTTTGACCAGTTTTGATCAGTTTTGACCGGTTTAAAAACAGTGTCGACTGGTTTTTATCAGTTTTGACTTGTTTGCACTGGTTTGCGACCAGTTTGGACCGGTTTTGAAAGGTTTGGGCAGGTTTTGACAAGTTTTGATCGGTTTTGACGGGTTTTGAGTTGTTTGCACCTATTTTTGACCGGTTTTGACCGGTTTGCGACAGGTTCTGACCAGTTTTGATCAGTTTCGATCGGTTTTAAACCTGTGTTGACTGGTTTTGAACCGGTTTTGACAGTTTTGGACCCGTTTCGATAGGTTTTCGACCGGTTTGGACCGGTTTGGACAGGTTTGGACAGGTTTGGACCAGTTTTGACTGGTTTTGACGGGTTTGGAGTTGTTTGCACCTATTTTGGACAGGTTTGAATAGGTTTTTGACCGGTTTGGAGAGGTTTGACCTGTTTGCACAGGTTTTGACCAGTTTTGACTGGTTTTAAACCGTTTTGCGACAGGTTTTGACTAGTGTTGATCGGTTTTAAACCGGTGTTGACTGGTTTTGATCGGTTTTGACTTGTTTTCACCAGTTTTGGACTGGTTTCGATAGATTTCGACAGGTTTGAATCAGTTTTGACAGGTTTTGACCAGTTTTGATCTGTTTTCACCTGATTATAACCAATTTGGTAGGTTTTGACCTGTATTGACTCATTTTCACCAGTTTTGGTCCGGCTTGGATAGGTTTTCGACCGTTTTGGACCGTTTAGACAGGTTGTGACCGGTTTTGAAAGGTTTGGACAGGTTTTTAACAAGTTTTGATCGGTTTTGACGGATTTTGAGTTGTTTGCACCTATTTTGGACAGGTTGGAATAGGTTTTTGACCGGTTTGGAGAGGTTTGACCTGTTTGCACAGGTTTTGACCAGTTTTGACTGGTTTTAAACCGTTTTGCGACAGGTTTTGACTAGTGTTGATCGGTTTTTAACCGGTGTTGACTGGTTTTGATCAGTTTTGACTTGTTTTCACCAGTTTTGGACTGGTTTCGATAGATTTCGACAGGTTTGAATCAGTTTTGACAGGTTTTGACCAGTTTTGATCTGTTTTCACCTGATTATAACCAATTTGGAAGGCTTTGACCGGTATTGACTCATTTTCACCAGTTTTGGTCCGCCTTGGATAGGTTTTCGACCGGTTTGGACCGTTTAGACAGGTTGTGACCGGTTTGGAATGGTTTTGGACAGGTTTGGACCGGTTTGGACAGGTTCTGGACCGGTTTTGATATGTTTGCACAGGTTTTGACCAGTTTTGATCAGTTTTGACCGGTTTAAAACCAGTGTTGAATGGTTTTTATCAGTTTTGACTTGTTTGCACTGGTTTGCGACCAGTTTGGACCGGTTTTGAAAGGTTTGGGCAGGTTTTGACAAGTTTTGATCGGTTTTGACGGGTTTTGAGTTGTTTGCACCTATTTTTGACCGGTTTTGACCGGTTTGCGACAGGTTTTAACCAGTTTTGATCAGTTTCGATCGGTTTTAAACCTGTGTTGACTGGTTTTGAACCGGTTTTGACAGTTTTTGACCAGTTTTGATCAGTTTTGACCGTTTTAAACCGGTGTTGACTGGTTTCTATCAGTTTTGACTTGCTTGCACTGGTTTTGGACCAGTTTCGATAGGTTTTCGACCGGTTTGGACCGGTTTGGACAGGTTTGGACAAGTTTGGACCAGTTTTGACTGGTTTTGACGGGTTTTGAGTTGTTTGCACCTATTTTGGACAGGCTTGAATAGGTTTTTGACCGGTTTGGAGAGGTTTGACCTGTTTGCACAGGTTTTGACCAGTTTTGACTGGTTTTAAACCGTTTTGCGACAGGTTTTGACTAGTGTTGATCGGTTTTAAACCGGTGTTGACTGGTTTTGATCGGTTTTGACTTGTTTTCACCAGTTTTGGACTGGTTTCGATAGATTTCGACAGGTTTGAATCAGTTTTGACAGGTTTTGACCAGTTTTGATATGTTTTCACCTGATTATAACCAATTTGGAAGGTTTTGACCGGTGTTGACTCATTTTTACCAGTTTTGGTCCGCCTTGGATAGGTTTTCGACCGGTTTGGACCGTTTAGACAGGTTGTGACCGGTTTGGAATGGTTTTGGACAGGTTTGGACCGGTTTGGACAGGTTCTGGACCGGTTTTGATATATCTGCACAGGTTTTGATCAGTTTTGACCGGTTTAAAACCAGTGTTGACTGGTTTTTATTAGTTTTGACTTGTTTGCATTGGTTTTCGACCGGTTTGGACCGGTTTTGAAAGGTTTGGTCAGGTTTTGACAAGTTTTGATCGGTTTTGACGGGTTTTTAGTTGTTTGCACCTATTTTGGACAGGTTTGGATAGGTTTTTGACCGGTTTGGAGAGGTTTGACCTGTTTGCAAAGGTTTTGACCAGTTTTGACTGGTTTTAAACCGTTTTGGGACAGGTTTTGACCAGTTTTGAACAGTTTTGATCGGTTTTAAACCGGTGTTGACTGGTTTTGATCAGTTTTGACTTGTTTGCACTGGTTTTAGACCAGTGTAGATGGGTTTTCGACCGGTTTGGACCGTTTAGACAGGTTGTGACCGGTTTGGATGGTTTTGGACAGGTTTGGACCGGTTTGGACAGGTTCTGGACCGGTTTTGATATGTTTGCACAGGTTTTGACCAGTTTTGATCAGTTTTGACCGGTTTAAAAACAGTGTCGACTGGTTTTTATCAGTTTTGACTTGTTTGCACTGGTTTGCGACCAGTTTGGACCGGTTTTGAAAGGTTTGGGCAGGTTTTGACAAGTTTTGATCGGTTTTGACGGGTTTTGAGTTGTTTGCACCTATTTTTGACCGGTTTTGACCGGTTTGCGACAGGTTCTGACCAGTTTTGATCAGTTTCGATCGGTTTTAAACCTGTGTTGACTGGTTTTGAACCGGTTTTGACAGTTTTGGACCCGTTTCGATAGGTTTTCGACCGGTTTGGACCGGTTTGGACAGGTTTGGACAGGTTTGGACCAGTTTTGACTGGTTTTGACGGGTTTGGAGTTGTTTGCACCTATTTTGGACAGGTTTGAATAGGTTTTTGACCGGTTTGGAGAGGTTTGACCTGTTTGCACAGGTTTTGACCAGTTTTGACTGGTTTTAAACCGTTTTGCGACAGGTTTTGACTAGTGTTGATCGGTTTTAAACCGGTGTTGACTGGTTTTGATCGGTTTTGACTTGTTTTCACCAGTTTTGGACTGGTTTCGATAGATTTCGACAGGTTTGAATCAGTTTTGACAGGTTTTGACCAGTTTTGATCTGTTTTCACCTGATTATAACCAATTTGGTAGGTTTTGACCTGTATTGACTCATTTTCACCAGTTTTGGTCCGGCTTGGATAGGTTTTCGACCGTTTTGGACCGTTTAGACAGGTTGTGACCGGTTTTGAAAGGTTTGGACAGGTTTTTAACAAGTTTTGATCGGTTTTGACGGATTTTGAGTTGTTTGCACCTATTTTGGACAGGTTGGAATAGGTTTTTGACCGGTTTGGAGAGGTTTGACCTGTTTGCACAGGTTTTGACCAGTTTTGACTGGTTTTAAACCGTTTTGCGACAGGTTTTGACTAGTGTTGATCGGTTTTTAACCGGTGTTGACTGGTTTTGATCAGTTTTGACTTGTTTTCACCAGTTTTGGACTGGTTTCGATAGATTTCGACAGGTTTGAATCAGTTTTGACAGGTTTTGACCAGTTTTGATCTGTTTTCACCTGATTATAACCAATTTGGAAGGCTTTGACCGGTATTGACTCATTTTCACCAGTTTTGGTCCGCCTTGGATAGGTTTTCGACCGGTTTGGACCGTTTAGACAGGTTGTGACCGGTTTGGAATGGTTTTGGACAGGTTTGGACCGGTTTGGACAGGTTCTGGACCGGTTTTGATATGTTTGCACAGGTTTTGACCAGTTTTGATCAGTTTTGACCGGTTTAAAACCAGTGTTGAATGGTTTTTATCAGTTTTGACTTGTTTGCACTGGTTTGCGACCAGTTTGGACCGGTTTTGAAAGGTTTGGGCAGGTTTTGACAAGTTTTGATCGGTTTTGACGGGTTTTGAGTTGTTTGCACCTATTTTTGACCGGTTTTGACCGGTTTGCGACAGGTTTTAACCAGTTTTGATCAGTTTCGATCGGTTTTAAACCTGTGTTGACTGGTTTTGAACCGGTTTTGACAGTTTTTGACCAGTTTTGATCAGTTTTGACCGTTTTAAACCGGTGTTGACTGGTTTCTATCAGTTTTGACTTGCTTGCACTGGTTTTGGACCAGTTTCGATAGGTTTTCGACCGGTTTGGACCGGTTTGGACAGGTTTGGACAAGTTTGGACCAGTTTTGACTGGTTTTGACGGGTTTTGAGTTGTTTGCACCTATTTTGGACAGGCTTGAATAGGTTTTTGACCGGTTTGGAGAGGTTTGACCTGTTTGCACAGGTTTTGACCAGTTTTGACTGGTTTTAAACCGTTTTGCGACAGGTTTTGACTAGTGTTGATCGGTTTTAAACCGGTGTTGACTGGTTTTGATCGGTTTTGACTTGTTTTCACCAGTTTTGGACTGGTTTCGATAGATTTCGACAGGTTTGAATCAGTTTTGACAGGTTTTGACCAGTTTTGATATGTTTTCACCTGATTATAACCAATTTGGAAGGTTTTGACCGGTATTGACTAATTTTCACCAATTTTGGTCCGCCTTGGATAGGTTTTCGACCGGTTTGGACCGTTTAGACAGGTTGTGACCGGTTTGGAATGGTTTTGTACAGGTTTGGACCGGTTTGGACAGGTTCTGAACCGGTTTTGATATGTTTGCACAGGTTTTGACCAATTTTGATCAGTTTTGACCGGTTTAAAACCAGTGTTGACTGATTTTTATCAGTTTTGACTTGTTTGCACTGGTTTACGACCAGTTTGGACCGGTTTTGAAAGGTTTGGACAGGTTTTGACAAGTTTTGATCGGTTTTGACGGGTTTTGAGTTGTTTGCACCTATTTTTGACCGGTTTTGACCGGTTTGCGACAGGTTTTGACCAGTTTTGATCAGTTTTGACCGTTTTAAACCGGTGTTGACTGGTTTCTATCAGTTTTGACTTGCTTGCACTGATTTTGGACCAGTTTCGATAGGTTTTCGACCGGTTTGGACCGGTTTGGACAGGTTTGGACAGGTTTGGACCAGTTTTGACTGGTTTTGACGGGTTTTGAGTTGTTTGCACCTATTTTGGACAGGTTTGGATAGGTATTTGACCGGATTGGAGAGGTTTGACCTGTTTGCACAGGTTTTGACCAGTTTCCACTGGTTTTAAACCGGTTTGCGACAGGTTTTGACCAGTGTTGATCGGTTTTAAACCGGTGTTGACTGGTTTTGATCGGTTTTGACTTGTTTTCACCAGTTTTGGACTGGTTTCGATAGATTTTGACAGGTTTGAATCAGTTTTGACAGGTTTTGACCAGTTTTGATCTGTTTTCACCTGATTATAACCAATTTGGAAGGTTTTGACCGGTGTTGACTCATTTTTACCAGTTTTGGTCCGCCTTGGATAGGTTTTCGACCGGTTTGGACCGTTTAGACAGGTTGTGACCGGTTTGGAATGGTTTTGGACAGGTTTGGACCGGTTTGGACAGGTTCTGGACCGGTTTTGATATATCTGCACAGGTTTTGATCAGTTTTGACCTGTTTAAAACCAGTGTTGACTGGTTTTTATTAGTTTTGAGTTGTTTGCATTGGTTTTCGACCGGTTTGGACCGGTTTTGAAAGGTTTGGACAGGTTTTGACAAGTTTTGATCGGTTTTGACGGGTTTTTAGTTGTTTGCACCTATTTTGGACAGGTTTGGATAGGTTTTTGACCGGTTTGGAGAGGTTTGACCTGTTTGCACAGGTTTTGACCAGTTTTGACTGGTTTTAAACCGTTTTGCGACAGGTTTTGACCAGTTTTGAACAGTTTTGATCGGTTTTAAACCGGTGTTGACTGGTTTTGATCAGTTTTGACTTGTTTGCACTGGTTTTAGACCAGTGTAGATGGGTTTTCGACCGGTTTGGACCGTTTAGACAGGTTGTGACCGGTTTGGAATGGTTTTGGACAGGTTTGGACCGGTTTGGACAGGTTCTGGACCAGTTTTGATATGTCTGCACAGGTTTTGATCAGTTTTGACCTGTTTAAAACCAGTGTTGACTGGTTTTTATTAGTTTTGTCTTGTTTGCAATGGTTTTCGACCGGTTTGGACCGGTTTTGAAAGGTTTGTACAGGTTTTGACCAGTTTTCACTGGTTTTAAACCGGTTTGCGACAGGTTTTGACCAGTGTTGATCGGTTTTAAACCGGTGTTGACTGGTTTTGATCGGTTTTGACTTGTTTTCACCAGTTTTGGACTGGTTTCGATAGATTTCGACAGGTTTGAATCAGTTTTGACAGGTTTTGACCAGTTTTGATCTGTTTTCACCTGATTATAACCAATTTGGAAGGCTTTGACCGGTATTGACTCATTTTCACCAGTTTTGGTACGCCTTGGATAGGTTTTCGACCGGTTTGGACCGTTTAGACAGGTTGTGACCGGTTTGGAATGGTTTTGGACAGGTTTGGACCGGTTTGGACAGGTTCTGAACCGGTTTTGATATGTTTGCACAGGTTTTGACCAGTTTTGATCAGTTTTGACCGGTTTAAAACCAGTGTCGACTGGTTTTTATCAGTTTTGACTTGTTTGCACTGGTTTGTGACCAGTTTGGACCGGTTTTGAAAGGTTTGGGCAGGTTTTGACAAGTTTTGATCGGTTTTGACGGGTTTTGAGTTGTTTGCACCTATTTTTGACCGGTTTTGACCGGTTTGCGACAGGTTTTCACCAGTTTTGATCAGTTTCGATCGGTTTTAAACCTGTGCTGACTGGTTTTGAACCGGTTTTGACAGTTTTTGACTAGTTTTGATCAGTTTTGACCGTTTTAAACCGGTGTTGACTGGTTTCTATCAGTTTTGACTTGCTTGCACTGGTTTTGGACCCGTTTCGATAGGTTTTCGACCGGTTTGGACCGGTTTGGACAGGTTTGGACAGGTTTGGACCAGTTTTGACTGGTTTTGACGGGTTTGGAGTTGTTTGCACCTATTTTGGACAGGTTTGAATAGGTTTTTGACCGGTTTGGAGAGGTTTGACCTGTTTGCACAGGTTTTGACCAGTTTTGACTGGTTTTAAACCGTTTTGCGACAGGTTTTGACTAATGTTGATCGGTTTTAAACCGGTGTTGACTGGTTTTGATCGTTTTTGACTTGTTTTCACCAGTTTTGGACTGGTTTCGATAGATTTCGACAGGTTTGAATCAGTTCTGACAGGTTTTGACCAGTTTTGATCTGTTTTCACCTGATTATAACCAATTTGGTAGGTTTTGACCTGTATTGACTTATTTTCACCAGTTTTGGTCCGGCTTGGATAGGTTTTCGACCGTTTTGGACCGTTTAGACAGGTTGTGACCGGTTTTGAAAGGTTTGGACAGGTTTTTAACAAGTTTTGATCGGTTTTGACGGGTTTTGAGTTGTTTGCACCTATTTTTGACCGGTTTGGACTGGTTTGACCGGTTTGTACAGGTTTTGACCAGTTTTCACTGGTTTTAAACCGGTTTGCGACAGGTTTTGACCAGTGTTGATCGGTTTTAAACCGGTGTTGACTTGTTTTGATCGGTTTTGACTTGTTTTCACCAGTTTTGGACTGGTTTCGATAGATTTCGACAGGTTTGAATCAGTTTTGACAGGTTTTGACCAGTTTTGATCTGTTTTCACCTGATTATAACCAATTTGGAAGGCTTTGACCGGTATTGACTCATTTTCACCAGTTTTGGTCCGCCTTGGATAGGTTTTCGACCGGTTTGGACCGTTTAGACAGGTTGTGACAGGTTTGGAATGGTTTTGGACAGGTTTGGACCGGTTTGGACAGGTTCTGGACCGGTTTTGATATGTTTGCACAGGTTTTGACCAGTTTTGATCAGTTTTGACCGGTTTTAAAACCAGTGTTGACTGGTTTTTATCAGTTTTGACTTGTTTGCACTGGTTTGCGACCAGTTTGGACCGGTTTTGAAAGGTTTGGGCAGGTTTTGACAAGTTTTGATCGGTTTTGACGGGTTTTGAGTTGTTTGCACCTATTTTTGACCGGTTTGACCGGTTTGCGACAGGTTTTGGACCAGTTTTGATCAGTTTCGATCGGTTTTTAAACCTGTGTTGACTGGTTTTGAACCGGTTTTGACAGTTTTTGACCAGTTTTGATCAGTTTTGACCGTTTAAACCGGTGTTGACTGGTTTCTATCAGTTTTGACTTGCTTGCACTGGTTTTGGGCCCCGTTTCGATAGTTTTCGACCGGTTTGGACCGGTTTGGACAGGTTTGGACAGGTTTGGACCAGTTTTGACTGGTTTTGACGGGTTTTGAGTTGTTTGCACCTATTTTGGACAGGTTTGAATAGGTTTTTGACCGGTTGGAGAGGTTTGACCTGTTTGCACAGGTTTTGACCAGTTTTGACTGGTTTTAAACCGTTTTGCGACAGGTTTGACTAGTGTTGCTCGGTTTTAAACCGGTGTTGACTGGTTTTGATCGGTTTTGACTTGTTTTCAACAGTTTTGGACTGGTTTCGTTAGATTTCGACAGCTTTAAATCAGTTTTGACAGGTTTTGACCACTTTTGATCTGTTTTCACCTGATAAAACAATTTGGAGGTTTTGACCGGTATTGACTCATTTTCACCAGTTTTGGTCCGCCTTGGAAAGGTTTTCGACCGGTTTGGACCGTTTAGACAGGTTGTGACCGGTTTGGAATGGTTTTGTACAGGTTTGGACCGGTTTGGACAGGTTCTGACCGGTTTTGATATGTTTGCACAGGTTTTGACCAGTTTTGATCAGTTTTGACCGGTTTAAACCAGTGTTGACCGATTTTTATCAGTTTTGACTTGTTTGCACTGGTTTGCGACCAGTTTGGACCGGTTTGAAAGGTTTGGACAGGTTTGGACAAGTTTTGATCGGTTTTGACGGGTTTTGAGTTATTTGCACCTATTTTTTGACCGGTTTGCGACAGGTTTTGACCAGTTTTGATCAGTTTTGATCGGTTTTAAGCCTGTGTTGACTGGTTTGAAACCGGTTTTGAGCAGTTTAGATTCAGTTTGACCGTTTAAACCGGTATTGACTGGTTAGGGTTAGGGTTTAGGGTTAGGGTTAGGGTTAGGGTTAGGGTTAGGAATTAGGGTTAGGGTTAGGGTTAGGTTAGGGTTAGGGTTAGGGTTAGGGTTAGGGTTAGGGTTAGGGTTAGGGTTAGGTGGTTAGGGTT